>NC_087512.1:200000-480000 GCF_036417665.1 Passer domesticus
GTTTTAGTGCAATAAAACAATCTTTAGTGACTCTGAGTGGCAGTGAGGGGCAGCAAAAGCTGATAAACTCCTTTATCAACTCATTAGCAGCAGAGAAATGGAGTTTCACGTTGAGTTAAGATCAAGTTTTGCTGCTAAGAATGAAGAATGAATGAATTTTCAACCTTCTGAAACCAGAGGGTATTTGCACCATGAGCACTGAATATTGCAGAACCAGACTTTATAACAAAGTTATAAAAAAGAGCCCAAATGAAGCTGTGGATGGCCAGAGCTGCCCCGGGTGCGTGTGACGGTGCTGCCACGCCTCTGTGCCCCGGGGAGGGTGACAGCGGGCAGCACTCACCCGTTTGAAGTCGTTCATGTTGGTGGCCTGCACTGGCGTGCCAATGAAGGTGAAGTACGTGATCCTCGTCGTCTCCTCGGCGCCGTGGTTGGACTGCACAAACAACTGCAGGGCAAAGCCAAGGGAGCATCACAACTGCGCCGTGGGCACCTGCAGCGGTGCCCGCGGGCCAGCTGGCACCCGGCAAGCAGGGCACGGCGAGCAGGGGCGGGGGGGCCTGGCACGGCCGGCACTGCCCTGGCACTGCCCTGGCACTGCCCTGGCACAGCCGGCACTGCCCTGGCACTGCCCTGGCACGGCCGGCACTGGCCTGGCACTGCCCTGGCACTGCCCTGGCACGGCCGGCACTGGCCTGGCACTGCCCTGGCACGGCCGGCACTGCCCTGGCACGGCCGGCACTGCCCTGGCACTGCCCTGGCACGGCCGGCACTGCCCTGGCACGGCCAGCACTGGCCTGGCACTGCCCTGGCACGGCCGGCACTGCCCTGGCACTGCCCTGGCACGGCTGGCACTGCCCTGGCACTGCCCTGGCACGGCCGGCACTGCCCTGGCACGGCCAGCACTGGCCTGGCACTGCCCTGGCACGGCCGGCACTGCCCTGGCACGGCCAGCACTGCCCTGGCACTGCCCTGGCACGGCCGGCACTGCCCTGGCACTGCCCTGGCACTGCCCTGGCACGGCTGGCACTGCCCTGGCACTGCCCTGGCACGGCTGGCACTGCCCTGGCACGGCTGGCACTGCCCTGGCACTGCCCCTGGCACGGCCGGCACTGCCCTGGCACTGCCCTGGCACGGCCGGCACTGCCCTGGCACGGCCAGCATTGCCCTGGCACTGCCCTGGCACTGCCCTGGCACGGCCAGCATTGCCCTGGCACGGCTGGCACTGCCCTGGCACAGCTGGCACGGCTGGCACTGCCCTGGCACGGCTGGCACTGCCCTGGCACGGCCAGCATTGCCCTGGCACTGCCCTGGCACTGCCCCTGGCACGGCCAGCATTGCCCTGGCACAGCCCTGGCACGGCCGGCACTGCCCTGGCACTGCCCTGGCACGGCTGGCACTGCCCTGGCACTGCCCTGGCACGGCCAGCATTGCCCTGGCACGGCCGGCACTGCCCTGGCACTGCCCTGGCACGGCCGGCACTGCCCTGGCACGGCCGGCACTGCCCTGGCACTGCCCCTGGCACGGCCGGCACTGCCCTGGCACTGCCCTGGCACGGCTGGCACTGCCCTGGCACTGCCCTGGCACGGCCGGCACCGCCCTGGCACCGCAGCAGCACTCACGGTGACGCTGTTGACGTTCTGGAACTTGACGTAGCGCAGCTGCACGATGCCATCCTCCCGGATGTCCTCGGGGCCCAGCTGCAGCGCCTGCGTGGGCTCGCTGCGCTCCGCCTCCTCGAAGTCCATGGAGCGCGGCAGGTTGGTGAAGATCTTGATGCACTTGGGGCCTTGCCCTGGGGACACGGGGAGGGACACTGAACCCCTCAGGAAGGGCACACCCCCACGCTCTGCCCTTCCTCACCTCTGCGTGCCCTGGATGGCTCAAAGCCCTGGCAGGGGCTCGCAGACCCTGGCAGGAAGCCAAAGACACCTGGGAATTCCATCTTAATTCATGGATTGAATTCATTCTGTGGGAACTCAGCACCTCACTCCGGATGTCCAGAGCTGCCGAGACAACCCTTGGGGGGCTCGGAGGCCCTGGAATGTTGCCAAGAGTACCTGGTGGCTTGACTTTGATCCTTTTAAAGAAATGACACCTGAGCATGAGGAGGTGAGAGAATTTCAGGTCTGAATGGTGAGGGGATGCTATTCACTTGTTAGAACTTATGTTAGAATGCACTGTACAGGGGGGTTTTGTGTGTTGTACAGGGGGGTCTGGAATTCTGTGCATGGATCAGGAGTCCCAAGATGGAGGAATCTGGGCGTGCCCTGCCCTTCTTCTTTCTTCTCCCTGGATGATGTTGGCACGTGTGGATTGGTTCATGGGTCATTGCTTCACTTGCTAACCAGGGTGAAAAGTACTGGAAATGGAAGGTAAATATCTCATACCTAGTTTTCACTATAAAGGAGACAAGCGCCCCGTGCCCTTGGCTGTCTTGCTGATCAGACCTGGGCTGGACAGACAGAAAATCTTTGTAGATAGGAACAATAAACTCAACTCCAGACTCCTCCTTCAAAGCACGGCCTGCCCAGAACCACCTTTCCCCATGCTGGGGCAGAGACAAGTGGCAGCCACCATGGCCCTGGGGAACAGGAGGAATTGAGCTGAGCTGCCATAAAAATACTGGGAATCCTGCAGTGAGTCTCACTCCAGCCTGGAATTACACCCAGGCCACCAAATTATAAATGTTTCTATGTGTGTGTATCAAGCTACAATAAATGCCTCTGTTTGTGTTTCACTTTGATTTGTGTGTCAAACTGCAATCCCTGCCCCTCAGTGAATAATAAACAACCCCCCCTGCAGCACTCACCATTGTCCGGCCCCTGAAGTTTCATGGAGTACAGCTTGACAGGCTGGCTGAAAGCGACAGTGATGAGCAGCTGTGGAGGGAACAACCACAATTAAACACTGGTTCTTCATTAGGAACCAACCCGGCCCAGCAAACAGGGATCAGGAGGGAACAACCACAATTAAACACTGGTTCTTCATTAGGAACCAACCCGGCACAGCAAACAGGGATCAGGAGGGAACAACCACAATTAAACACTGGTTCTTCATTAGGAACCAACCCGGCCCAGCAAACAGGGATCAGGAGGGAACAACCACAATTAAACACTGGTTCTTCATTAGGAACCAACCCGGCCCAGCAAACAGGGATCAGGCAGCTCTGCAATCAAATGCTGGGGTCACTTTCCCCTGTTCCACACATTGGGGCTCTTTACTGCCCAGAGCAGAAGCTCCGTGCCTGGGAAGCCTCAGTGTGGAAACCTTTGCAGCTCGGGGTCCCTGCAGCTCCCAGCTCGTGCTCCCTGCAGCTCCCATCTCAGGGTCCCTGCAGCTCCCATCTCGTGCTCCCTGCAGCTCCCATCTCAGGGTTCCTGCAGCTCCCATCTCAGGGTCCCTGCAGCTCCCATCTCGTGCTCCCTGCAGCTCCCATCTCAGGGTCCCTGCAGCTCCCATCTCGGGGTCCCTGCAGCTCCCATCTCGTGCTCCCTGCAGCTCCCATCTCGGGGTCCCTGCAGCTCCCATCTCAGGGTCCCTGCAGCTCCCATCTCGTGCTCCCTGCAGCTCCCATCTCAGGGTTCCTGCAGCTCCCATCTCAGGGTCCCTGCAGCTCCCATCTCGGGGTCCCTGCAGCTCCCATCTCGGGGTCCCTGCAGCTCCCATCTCAGGGTCCCTGCAGCTCCCATCTCGGGGTCCCTGCAGCTCCCATCTCAGGGTCCCTGCAGCTCCCATCTCGTGCTCCCTGCAGCTCCCATCTCAGGGTTCCTGCAGCTCCCATCTCAGGGTCCCTGCAGCTCCCATCTCGTGCTCCCTGCAGCTCCCATCTCAGGGTCCCTGCAGCTCCCATCTCGGGGTCCCTGCAGCTCCCATCTCGTGCTCCCTGCAGCTCCCATCTCGGGGTCCCTGCAGCTCCCATCTCGGGGTCCCTGCAGCTCCCATCTCGTGCTCCCTGCAGCTCCCATCTCGGGGTCCCTGCAGCTCCCATCTCGGGGTCCCTGCAGCTCCCATCTCAGGGTCCCTGCAGCTCCCATCTCGGGGTCCCTGCAGCTCCCATCTCAGGGTTCCTGCAGCTCCCATCTCGGGGTCCCTGCAGCTCCCATCTCAGGGTCCCTGCAGCTCCCATCTCAGGGTTCCTGCAGCTCCCATCTCAGGGTCCCTGCAGCTCCCATCTCGGGGTCCCTGCAGCTCCCATCTCAGGGTCCCTGCAGCTCCCATCTCGGGGTCCCTGCAGCTCCCATCTCAGGGTCCCTGCAGCTCCCATCTCGTGCTCCCTGCAGCTCCCATCTCGGGGTCCCTGCAGCTCCCATCTCGGGGTCCCTGCAGCTCCCATCTCGTGCTCCCTGCAGCTCCCATCTCGGGGTCCCTGCAGCTCCCATCTCAGGGTCCCTGCAGCTCCCATCTCGGGGTCCCTGCAGCTCCCAGCTCGTGGTTCCTGCAGCTCCCATCTCGGGGTCCCTGCAGCTCCCATCTCGGGGTCCCTGCAGCTCCCATCTCAGGGTCCCTGCAGCTCCCATCTCAGGGTCCCTGCAGCTCCCATCTCGGGGTCCCTGCAGCTCCCATCTCAGGGTCCCTGCAGCTCCCATCTCAGGGTCCCTGCAGCTCCCATCTCGTGCTCCCTGCAGCTCCCATCTCAGGGTCCCTGCAGCTCCCATCTCGGGGTCCCTGCAGCTCCCATCTCGGGGTTCCTGCAGCTCCCATCTCAGGGTCCCTGCAGCTCCCATCTCGTGCTCCCTGCAGCTCCCATCTCGGGGTCCCTGCAGCTCCCAGCCCAGGGCTCCTGCAGCTCCCAGCCCTGGGGCTGAGGCAGCTCACCTCACCTCACCTGCTCGTCGCAGTCAGACTCCAGGTAGGAGGAGTCCTTGCGCAGGCAGTTCTCGAAGCCGTGCTCGTCGCTCTCGTTGAGGCACTCGCAGCCAGCCTTGTTGATGAAGGGCAGCAGATCCATCTGGGGACAGAGAGCACAGCTGCTCACAGCTGGGGACACCGAGCTACCGTGGCACGCAACACTCACTCCAATCACCAGGGCAAACCCAATAGTGACATTTCAGTTATCGACTCCCAGTACATGTGAAACCTGAGCCGCGCAGCGAAGGCCTGGGGAGCACTCACGTATCCCTTGGGGATGTCCGTGTCCTCGCTGCTGCCAGGGTCGTTCTCCAGGTGCTGCTTGATCTTGTCCTCCAGCCCCACGGCGTCGGCGCCCTGGTACTGGTCGATGCGCACTTTGTTGCGGAAGAACAGGAAGGTGGGCGTCGCCGAGATGTTGTTGGTGGCAGCCGTGCCCTGGCAGCACACACGAGAGCCCGCTCAGCGCCTCGGCCACGCTGCGAGCCAGCCAGCCCCACCATGAACCCACTGATTCATCTGTGCCTTTTCACCCCAGAATCCCACCAACACCCGCGTGGAAAGGCTTTACTTCATCCCCACTGGTGCTGCGTGCCACATCCAAAGTACAGTTTTAGCCAGGGGCTCAGAATCAATGACTCAATGAGGTTTTACAGTGAATGCTCCCCCCAGGAGGACTGTGCCCGCCCAGCCGGGCCCACACCTGGCACTGGTGCACGTCCACCTCCAGGAAGGTTGCCTGCGGGTATTTGTTGCTGAGGGCGCTGAAGGCGGGCGCGATCCGCAGGCAGGGCCCGCACCTGTGGGGAGAGCCACACCCCGTCAGTCCCACCCGTCCTGTGCCTCAGTGCCCGCCCCGCGGAACGGGAACCTTCCCTCCTGGGCAAAACTGCGTGTAACTCAGATACGGGACGGTGAACACGTACCAAACCTCCAGGGGTCACAAAATTCCTGCCACAATACATCCCACTTACACCTGCGACCGGTTGTTCCCACATTTATTTGGCCCTGGGAGGACAGAGTTGGTTTCTTTCACTTCATTTAATTGCATTGACTTGGATGAAAACGTGTAGTTTTTATTTATTCTGCGTCAGCAAAAGTGCAGGAAGTGCTCAGCTGCAGCAATTCCTGTAAAGGGAGTTTGGCACTTGGAAAGAGAAACAAAAAGTGGAGTAAAAAAAGCCCGATGTAGAAAATTGGCAAAAAACTAAGGGGCAACAGCCAAAAAATAATGAGGTGCCTTATGAAAAACCCCTAAACCCCCGAGATTATCACTGTTCTCCCTAAATTCACAAATCAAGGAGAATAATTCAGATGTTGAGTTCATTTGGTGACAAATTCACCCCGATTTCACCACAGTTGTGGTGAAATGAGGAAAAGGGATAATCTACTTGTCCTGTGCAAACGGGGCGCGGACCCAGCCAAGTTTTACGGGGTAAAAGATGTTTTTGCAAGTTTGGAGGTGGTTTTGGTGCTGTCCGTGCCTTGTTCCCACCAGTTTCCTGCCTTTGCCGGGGCTTTCGACCCGCGCAGCGCCTCCCTCAGAGCGCCCGAGGGCTGGCGGCTCCGGGGGCCGCGCTTCGGCGGGACAAACGGGGATTTATGGCACGATCTGGGAACACGACGTTCAAAACCACGGCACTCATAAAGGCGGCGGTGCTGCGGCTGCACGGGCGCCTTCCGGAGCGCCCCTCACGCTGCAGCCGCGCCGGGGAAGCCCGAAGGCGCCCCTGGGAGCCCGAGGCGGCCGCCGCGCCCTCACTCACCCCCTCATGGTGAACTTCACCACGGCCAGGCGGGAGCCGGCGGCGCTCAGCTCGGGCTGGAACTCCGTGTCGTTGGCGATCACCTTCACGCCCGCCATGGCCGCGGGCCCGGTGGCGGAGCCGGGTGCGATGTGCAGCGTCACGGCGGGCGGCACGCCCGGCATGCACCGCTGCACCGCGCAGCCGCGGCCGCTCCCGCCCGCCGCCATCTCGGCAACGGGCAGCGATGCCTCCCGCCGCCGTCTTGGGAACGGGCAGCGATGCCGCCGGCCGCCATCTTGGGAACGGGCAGGCCGTGAGGGAGTGACGCCCCCCAGCCGCCATCTTGGGAACGGGCAGGCCGTGAGGGAGTGACGCCCCCCGGCGGCCATCTTGGGAATGGGCAGTGCGTGAGGGAGTGACGCCCCCCGGCGGCCATCTTGGGAACGGGCAGGCCGTGAGGGAGTGACGCCCCCCGGCGGCCATCTTGGGAACGGGCAGGCCGTGAGGGAGTGACGCCCCCCGGCGGCCATCTTGGGAACGGGCAGGCCGTGAGGGAGTGACGCCCCCCCGGTGGCCATCTTGGGAACGGGCAGTGCGTGAGGGAGTGACGCCACCCGGCGGCCATCTTGGGAACGGGCAGGCCGTGAGGGAGTGACGCCACAAGGCGGCCATCTTGGGAAAGGGCAGTGCGTGAGGGAGTGACGCCACCCGGCGGCCATCTTGGGAACGGGCAGGCCGTGAGGGAGTGACGCCCCCCGGCGGCCATCTTGGGAACGGGCAAGCGCGGGAATTCCGTGAGGGGAGACGCGACTTTAAATTGCAACATAAAAATTTAGTACTGGTTCTGTCATTAACTCGTTTTTTTGTGACGTTATGGGGATGACCATTCTGTCCTGCCGGCAAAACTGGTGTCAAATTTTGTCACCTTAGTTAAATTATGTTTTTTAATAAAGTCACGCTGTCGCCATACAGAATTCTGAAATAAACGCTGAAGCCACAAGGGGGCAATAAGACATAAGTGCTTGTAACAACCACAAAATAAAACCAAAATCAAACCCGGGACTTGCTCTGACCCCATTTGCAGCGTCACTCCTGACAACTTCCCAACGTACTTTAGAACACCACATAATGTCACTTCGAGATGTGTCACAATTCCGCTTTTCCCGCTAAACACAGGAATATCCCCAGCGTTCTACCCTCGCCCGCTGTAATTCAAAAGCCTTGCAGTAACCGCTGATAAATAAATAAATAAATAAATAAATAAATAAATAAATAAATAAATTTACATCGCTAAATAAATGAATTAATTTCGAAGCAAGTAGTCACCGGCTCCGCGCGCCCTCAGCGTCACCCGCGGTTTCCACGGCGGCGGCTCCTTGCCGTCAAGCGCGCCGGCCGGCGCTGTGCGGCAGTGTCGCGGGCCGCGGTGTCACCCGGCCGCTGCCGCAGCGAGCGCGGCGGGGCCGCGGCGGCCGGGACGCGACAGGGCCGCGACCGCCACCGCCACCGGCACCGGGACAGCCACCGGGACAGCCACCGGGACAGCCACCGGGACCGGGACAGCCACCGGGACCGAGCAGGTGCGCCCGCGGAGCGGGGCGGCACGGCCGCAGCGGGAGGCGCGCGTTCCGGCACCGAGGCTCGGCCGGGCCGCAGCCCAGGGAGCCCCGGTACCCCGGGGAGCAGGACGGGGTTTGGAGCTCGTCAGGGCTGGTAAAGGATGGAGCTTTCCATCGCTGCCACAGGAATGGATGCTCTGGGGGCTTGAACACCTTCTAGTGCCGAGCTTTTGTGCCTCGCAGCCTCCGCCGGGTTCGTTTGCCTTTGCGCGGTGCTCTTGGCACCCAGGGCTGGGATTGGGAGCGCTTTGGATAATTGTCCTGTGGATAACTGTCCCTTGGATAACTGTCCCTTGGATAACTGTCCCTTGGATAACTGTCCCTTGGATAACTGTCCTTTGGGACAGTTTGAAGGCTTCCAGAGGCGTTAATTAACGCCAGCCTCCGGTCCCAATTAGCGCTTTGCTCCGTGTCTGGGTTTGGGAGCTCCTGCATGCCCGGGGAAGGTGTTCTCATTTATTCCCCTCTGTCCATGGTCCCTTCTCCCCATCCCTGAGTGACAGCTACAACGTCTAATGTGCCATTACATTTAAATAATGAGGTTTTCCTAAAATGCATCAACTCACAGCTGTATTGAACATTACTTAGTGCTATTTATTAGCATTCTGGGGGCTGATTTTTTGCGGTGTGCACGCATATCCTGGGATTAATTCTGTCCTGAGTGGAAATACAGGTGTTTGGGAGGGAGTTACTTTTGGTTTACCTCTTTCATCATTCTGTCCGGGGGTTTTTGTGGCTGGAAGAATCCAGCCGGTGGGTTTCTGGGTAGACAGCTTGTTGGAATGGGTTGAGTCTTGGACTCAGTGTTTAATGCCTTGCACTGGAAAATCAGTTGAGTGGCTTTACTGAAATAGGAATTGAGCCGGGATTATTACCTGGGCCTGAATCCCACCTGCAGGCAGAGCAGTTCAAAGGGTCACCGGATTGTTCTGGCACCCTAACACATCTTTTGGGTCATTTCCTAATTTAAATGTTTTGTTTCTGTTGAAATATTGTAAAAATCCTGCGTTTGGGAAGGTGTTTCCCTGCATTTGTTGTGTGTCTAAGATTAGAATTATTTCTGCAGTATTTGTTGTTATTGGCAAGGTTTTGTGTTAGAAAATTTTAAGTAAAGGAAATGGTGAGATAGATGTGTGTGTGCATGGAAAAAGAGAATAATCTTTGTGCTTTGGGAGGACAGAAGTGTGAACAGGAGGAGCTGTCCTCGTGGCATCTCCATTTTCTGTTTCCAAGTTCCCTTTTCTGAGGAAGCCGAGGGTTTGGGGCAGGTCTGAGGGGCTGCAAGGTGGGAATTGCTGAGGAGTGATTCCCTGCCTGCTTGTGGGCCCGGTGCTGATTTGCTCCTCGGCACTGATGTCAAAAACGTGGAATTATTGATCCATCTCGGACCAAAAGGGATTTTGGTGCTGGCAGGGGCTCTGCAATCCGAATTCCCGGGGAATTAAAATGTGGCTTTTCCTCAAAAGGAGGTTTTGCACGAAGGCCTTGCGCTGCCGTAGTCACAAACTGGAAAGAAAGAGGTAGTTTTGATTTTTCCTCTCTCTCCCAGAGCCTTGCCATGAAATACTCTGAGCACTGATGGGGCTGTCAGGGGGTTGGTAAGGTGCATGGAAAATCTGGGATCCCTTAGGGTTGGCTGTGTGCTGATGTTGTGTTGCAATATCCTCCTGTATGTTCCTGTAAATTCCCTTTATTCAGAGCGGGCTGGGTTTGGAAGTGGCTCTAAATGCAGAATTGTTAAGTGCAGATCTCCAGCAGGGGATTTGCTGTGTTTATTAAAAAATGCAGCTGCTTTTGACAGCTCGGTGACACAGGAACACTTGGCTTGTTCCCTGGACTGGGAGCAGTGGGACAGCAGGGGAGTGGGAGGGGATTTTTGTCTTGCTCATCGGTGTTTTTCAGCTCTGCTTTAGTCATTTTTGGTTTGCTTCCTCACCGAAATTGAGTGGGTATTTCTGTTTGCTGTGGGTGGTTTTGGTCTTGTTGTTGATATTTGCATTTTGTTCTGTTGCATCTGGACACTTTATTCCGTTTTTATGATGATTTCCCTGCAAATCAAGCCTGGTTTAATCGTAGCTCTTTGTTTGTTTAAAATGCTGTTCAAAATGCTGAATTAATTTCTCTTTCTGTGCTGTGATGCTCCAGACAGAGCAATTGATCCAGCATTGCATAACAATTAACTCTGCAGGGCCAGGTGTGGTTTGCTCCTCTAAATCAGAGCTCTGCTTTGAGCTGGGGCGAGTTCAGAGCACAAACCTCCACAAGATAACCCACAAGGAGTGTTTGGTTATTAATTTAACCCGACCTTTTCACCGATAAGAAGACCTCAGTTCTAAAAGCATGGAAGTGCTGGGCAAGCAGGGAGTGTTGCTACCACAAACAGAGGGTTGTTGTGGGGTTTAAATCTTGTGCAAATTCAAGTGGGTTTTATTGCCACAACTTCAGTTTCTATTCCCAGTTATTGAGGCCTTTTTGGCCCACGGACAATCGAAATTCCACTGTGTTTTTTGTGTCAATATGTTCAGAATATCCAAAAGGTTGCTGTAAAGATAGTGCTGGGCCTATTTCCTGCTGGAGAGTGGCCAGGATCCAGTTTATCAGTGCATTATACAAGGCTGATTTCACCTGAGGCAGGATATTCCATATTCCAACATGAATGTCTGTGTAGCAGGGACATAATAACATCAGGGGTATAAGAACTGCTTCAGCCTCGGGGCTTAAAACATTTGGAACTTCACAATTACCCTAAAAAGAGGGATTTGGGCAAAAATCCTTGTGTGCACAGGGATGTGCTGTTTGGCCCTGACCTTTTACTCCCCTCCCTCTTGGTTTGAAGGATAATATTTTGGATTTTGGGGGACTGCAGCCTTCCCCCTCCCACCCCCATAATGTAAATAAACAGCACCGTTGCTTCATACCTGGGGGTTGTGTCTGTCTGTCCGTCTGCTGCACCCCATCTGCTGCATCCTGGGACCTCCCAAATGTGAGGGGAAAATGGCAGGAACCATGAAGGGACAGAACGGCAGAGACCGGAGGGGACGAGATGGTAGAAACATGAGGGAAAAGATGGCAGAAACATGAGGGGGAAAGGGCAGGAAACGTGAGAGGAAAGGATAGAAAAACATGAGGGGGAAAGGGTGGGAAACATGAGGGGAAAGGATAGAAAAACATGAGGGGGAAAGAGTAGGAAACGTGAGGGGAAAAGATGGCAGAAACATGAGGGGAAAAGAGCAGGAAACATGAGGGGAAAAAGGCAGGAAACCTGAGGGGAAGAGGGTGGGAAACATGAGGGGAAAAGGGCAGGAAACATAAGGGGAAAAGAGTAGAAAACATGAGGGGAAAAAGAGCAGGAAAGGTGAGGGGAAAAGGGCTGGAAACATGAGGGGAAAAGATGGCAATAACATGAGGGGGAAAAGAGCAGGAAATGTGAGGGGAGAAGATGGCAAAAACATGAGGGAAAAAGAGAGGAAACGTGAGGGAAAAAGATGGCAAAAAGATGAGGGGAAAAGAGCAGGAAACATGAGGGGGAAAAGTGCAGGAAATATGAGGGGAAAAGATGACAAAAAAATGAGGGAAAAAGCAGGAAATGTGAGGGCAAAAGATGGCAAAACATGAGGGAAAAAGAGTAGAAAACATGAGGGGAAAAGAGCAGGAAAGGTGAGGGGAAAAGATAGAAAAACATGAAGGGGAAAGGGTGGGAAACATGACGCGAAAGGATGGCAAAAACATGAGGGAAAAAGAGTAGGAAATGTGAGGGAAAAAGAGCAGGAAACTTGAGGGGGGAAAGAGCAGGAAATGAGGATAAAAGAGCAGGAAATGTGAGGGGAAAAGATTGCAAAAACATGAGGGGAAAAGAGCAGGAAACATGAGGGGGGAAAATGGGAAAAACGTGAGGGGAAAACGGCAGGAAACCTGAGGGGAAAAGAGCAGGAAACCTGAGGGGAAAAAAGGGCGGGAACCATGAGGGGACAGAACGGCAGAGCCAGGAGGGGACAAGATGGTAGAAACATGAGGAGAAAAGAGTAGGAAATGTGAGAGGAAAAGATGGAAAAACATGAGGGGGAAAGGGTGGGAAACATGAGGGGAAAAGATGGCAAAAGCATGAGGGGAAAGAGTAGGAAACGGGAGAGGAAAAGATGGCAAAAACGTGAGGGAAAAAGAGAGGAAATGTGAGGGGAAAAGATGGCAAAACATGAAGGGAAAAGAGCTGAAAACTTGAGGGGAAAAGACAGCAAAAACATGAGGGAAAAAGAGTAGAAAACATGAAGGGAAAAAGAGCAGGAAAGGTGAGAGGAAAAGATGGTAAAAACATGAGGGAAAAAGAATAAAATTCATGAGGGAAGAAGCAGGAAAGGTGAGGAGAAAAGATGGCAAAAACATAGGGGGAAAAGAGCAGGAAATATGAGGGGAAAAGAGCAGGAAACATGAGGGGGAAAGAGCAGGAAACAAGGAAAAAAGAGCAGGAAATGTGAGGCAAAAATATGGCAAAAACATGAGGGAAACAGAGCAGGAAAGATGAGGGAAAAAGAAGGCAAAAACGTGAGGGGAAAAGGGCAGGAAACATGAGGGGAAAAGAGCAGGAAACCTGAGGGGGAAAAAAGGGCAGGAGCCATGAGGGGACAGAACGGCAGAGCCAGGATGGGACAAGATGGTAGAAACATGAGGGGAAAAGATGGCAAAACCACGAGGGAAGGGGGCAGGCTGGGACGTGGCTGACGTTGCTGCGCTGTCGGGATTGCAGGCGCTCGGCGGCCATGGCCGGGAACAGCCTGGTGCTGCCCATCGTGCTGTGGGGCCGGCGCGCCCCGACCCACTGCGTGTCCTCCCTGCTGCTCGTGGATGGCTCCGTCATCGTCACCGGCTGCCACGACGGGCAGATCTGCCTCTGGGACCTGGGTCCCGACCTGCAGGTAATGGAGGCATCCCCTCGGCCTGTCCTGCCTCTCCCCACGCTCCGCCCTGCCCACAGCGCTGGCAGAGCTGTTACGGCTCTTGGGCTTCCTTGCTGCTCCTGTGGGAAGCTTTTTAAACTCAATCCAATCTCTTGGAGCTACTCTAAAGCAGTTGTTTTATGGTTGAGCTGTTTAATATTGTGCTGTGAAAAGGAGTTCCTTCCCAATCTCCCATCTGGATATTCCCCCTTTTCCTGGAACTCCATTCCCTGCTCTCTTGGAGCCCCTTTTGGCACTGGAAGGGGCTCTGAGGTCTCCCCTTATTTTATGGGGAAGCTCTTAATGTGCAGCACAATCTTTTCCATTCAGCCAAACTCAATTTAAATTGAATTGAGCCAAATTCAGCTCCTGATTTGTATTGAGAGGAGTTTGCAAAATGCTTTTTCCCCAAAAATTCTTATTCCTGTGTGAAGCAGAAAGTCTTCCAAGATGATCCATCCACTGCTGTGTTAATTAAACGTGTGTGCACATATTAATGCTTATATAACACGTGAAGTAGAAAGCTGGGATATGGATATTCCGGTCATCTGTGTGATTTTGGCTCCCTGTTTTGTTTCCTTCCTCCCAGATCAATCCCAGAGCTCTGCTCTTTGGTCATACAGCCTCGGTTACTTGTTTGTCCAAGGCCTCAGCTTCCAGTGAAAAGCAATATATAGTGAGTGCATCAGAGAGTGGGTGAGTTTCTCAGTGTTTATTATGTACAGAACTGCAATAATGGCAATTTGTGCCCAGTTTCTCCATATATTCAACGCTGGCTTTGATTTTTATCCTCAAGAGAAAATTCCTCAGCAAATACATTTTACTTTTTGATTGGTTTTATTTATTAATCAGAGAGCAGCAGTTAAGTGGTAGAAGCAGGAAGGATTTCTTGTGCAATTGAACTCCAAATAGACAGAGATTTTTTATCCACAAAAACTAAGGAATTATTTGCCTAAATAACCTTTCAGCAAGGAATTTGAGGGGAGAATGTGTCAAAATTTAGAATTTCCACCTTCAGGACTAAGTAATCTCCTCCCATTGGGTTTAAAACCAAAATGTGTTCTTTCCTCAGGAATTTATCTGTATGAGGGAAAGGAGAAAACACCTTACAGATTCTGTTCTGATGAAGTTTGAAGTTTTAAATTAGAAAGCACTGTAAAGGGGGTGATAGCTGCTCAATTGTGTGTAATATTACAAACCTGCAGGTTGTGTCATAGGGAGCAGGAGGTTGTGTGGGTTTAGGAGGGCTGGAAAGCCCGGCTGATTTTGGGTTTCTCTAAACACACGTGCCCCAATCCAGCCCAAGTGAGGCTCCCTGGTGTGAGGGGTGCGATGCAGCCTGTTTCCCATGGGTGCCCTGTGTTGCAGGGAGATGTGCCTGTGGGATGTGAACGACGGGCGCTGCATCGAGTTCACCAAGCTGGCCTGTGCACACACGGGCATCCAGGTGAGCGCTGGCACAGCACAGCAGGGCTGGGAGGGGCTCCTCGGGGCCAGCAGGGCTCCGTGCCCGTCCTGCTGGGCTCTGAGCTCGGCCTGCTCCCACCCTGCAGTTCTATCAGTTCACGGTCGGCACGCAGCGGGAAGGGAGGCTCCTGTGCCACGGGCATTATCCTGAAATCCTGGTGGTGGATGCAACCAGCCTGGAGGTGCTTTACTCGCTGATATCCAAGATCTCTCCCGACTGGATCAGCTCCATGGCCATCATCCGCTCCAACAGGACACAAGGTGATTGTTTGTGGTGGCAGGGACACTTCCACTGTGCCAGCTGCTCCCAGGCCTGCCAGCCTGGCCTCGGGCACTGCCAGGGGTCCAGGGGCAGCACAGGTGCTCTGGGAATCCTGCTGGCACGGGCTGAAGTGCCACCTGAGCACAGCCTGGGCTGGGTCTGCTCGCTGGTGTTGATTCAATTCCTGGCAGACAAGTGTCTTGTTGGGGTGTTCTGTTGTGGAATTCCTGAGAGGTTTGGGGAACACTGAGGAGAAAATCCTGACTAAAGGACTTCTCTCTTGTGTGACAGTTGTAAACTGGGCATTCCCAAAATCCCGGCGTGGGAAAGCTCAGCTCTTATCCCCACAACAAATAAATTGCTGGCACAACTGGAATCTGGAAGGCTTTCCTGCTAGTGCCTTTCACTTATTCCTTGTTCCATCCTCACACTACCATCCCATTTGGAAGCAAACGCCCCGGGAATGCTGGGGTCAGGGTTTCATTTGTGTCAGATGTGCACAGGTGAGGAGCTCTGTGCCTCAGGCTCGTTTTGTGTTCCCAGAGGACACTGTGGTGGCTGTGTCCGTGACTGGCATCCTGAAGGTCTGGATCATCACCTCGGAAGTCAGTCGCATGCAGGTAGGCACAGCCTGCTGGGTTAGTGGGGTGGAGGGGTCTGTTCCTGATACTGTGCTGCTGATATTTTCTCCTTTGCCAGTGCAAAATAACTGACTGAATTCTCCTTTACTGATTTAAGTGGCCACCAGAATTCCTAATACTTCTCAGAGAACCGATTTCCAATTTTTCCAACTCTTTTTTTTTAAATTCGTACCGTATAGTGATTTGGGTTAATATTGTGCTGAGCACACCGTACCATTTTTAGGAATATTCATTGTATGGGATTATCTCCAGCTCCCTGTCCTTTGGCATTTCTTGGGTACTAATGAATAAAAGGAGATTTGCCCCAGGTCTCAGGGCAGGTCTCACAGAAACCTCTTGTAAAATACATTTATCAATTAAGGAAAAATCACTTTCTCTTTGGGAGTGGGATCTGCTTCGCTCCAGCTTCCTGCAAGGTGAGCAGCACCAATCTGTGCTGCCAGGGAGCCTGGGGACTCCAGTGCCCAGAGAGGACCCCAGGTGCTCCTGCAGACCTGCTTAGGAGAGCTTGGAGTCAAACCCGCTCCGGGGGTTTGGGTTTTCCCAGAAATGAGCCCAGGAGGGCCCTGGCACGCTGCTGAGCGCCGTGGGAGCAGGGAGCAGGGGGCTGAGTGCTCTTGTGTTTGCTCAGGACACCACGCCGGTGTTTGAGGAGGAGTCCAAGCCCATCTACTGCGAGAACTGCCAGAGCATTTCCTTCTGCGCCTTCACGCAGCGCTCGCTCCTGCTCGTGTGCTCCAAGTACTGGAGGGTAAGGCACGAGCTGGGGCCTCCTCCCTCAGCAACCTCCCCTAAACCACGTGGAAACATCCAGATGCAGGCACTCCCAGTCTACCTCTGCATTGAAATATGCATGTTTTTAACGTAAATACACATAATTTAATGTATTTCTAGGTATTTAATCCAAATCTCTGCCCGCGGCGCAGGTTTGGAACAAGATGGCCCTTAAGGTCTTCTCCAGCCCAAACCATTCCATGATGCTGCGATACTGAACCCAAACCTTGGGCATTTTAATGTGTTAATTGGTTAATAACAACAGCCTTTGTTCCTGTTTCCTCTCAGGTCTTTGATGCTGGAGATTATTCCCTCTTATGTTCAGTGCCCAGTGAGAATGAGCAGACCTGGACTGGTGGGGACTTTGTGGCAGCTGATAAAGTGATTGTGTGGACAGAGGATGGACAAAGTTTCATCTATAAGTTACCGGCCAGGTACTCAACAGAAAAATACCCACTTTATTTAGTTTTTGATTGATTTGAATTGAACTTATTGAAGAACCTCTGAAATATCGGTCCAGTAAGGGAAGGCATGTAAATGTAAAGCTATAAAATGAATTCAAAATTTGGCATCAAAGAGGTTAAAAATGACGAGTGTAAAATCACAGACTTTCTTTCTGACACCTTTATGGTGTGCAGATGTGTTTGTTCTGGGTAGAGAGAGAGTTTTATCTTGAATATTCCCCCATAAACCATGTGGGAGCTCCTTCCTTGCCCTCCCCTCATCAGAGCATGAGGGTGGGAGCAGCAGCCGAGTCCTGCTGTAGGAATCACTCTGTAAATGCAAGGAACTCCATGATTATAAATTCATCATCTCCTCTCTTTGTTGCTGCCCCCAGCTGCCTCCCAGCCAGTGACTCATTCCGCAGGGACGTGGGGAAGGCGGTGGAGAACCTGATTCCTCCTTTGCTGTACAGCGTGCTGGACAGAGCAGAGAAGCAGGTGCATCTCTGGAGCTTTTTGGGGGGCTGTGCTGGGTTCTGTCCTGCTTTGGAAGGCAGGAAGCCTGGGGCTGGGCACGTGCTGTGTGCGTGGCCTGAGGTTGTTCCTTCTCTCTCCAACAGCTCCTGATATGTCCTCCAGTGACTCGCTTCTTCTGCGGCCAGAGGGAGTTTCCCTACAGGCTGTTGATCCAAGGGGACTCCTCGGGGAGGCTGTGCATCTGGAGCGTGCCCGACGCCCTGGAGCAGCAGGAGGGTGCAAAAGGTACCTGATTCACAGCCACATCTTCCTGTGCTTGTGCTGATAAATCCGTGCTGGTTCTCCCATGGAGTGGGGTTAATTGTTACCTCCTTGCAGGACTTGTAGTGCCTTCATCTTACCAAAATCTTAATTAGCGTCATCCTTGTGGTGACTTCATTCCCAGCAGAGAATCCCTCGGTGGGTTGGGGAGACCTTAAACCTCCAATTCCAGCTCAGCCCTGGCGTTTCCCCTCTCCCCCAGGCCTGCAGACAGCCACGTCCAGGTCCCTGCAGGAGGCCTTTGACCAGCTGAGCCCGCGGCCCGCGGGCATCATCGACCAGCTGAGCATGGTGGCCAACGCCAGCGAGCCGCTGCGCGTCACCGCCAGCGTCTACATGCCGGCCCACGGGCGGCTGGCCTGCGGCCGCGAGGACGGCAGCATCGTCATCGTGCCGGCCACGCAGACTGCCATCGTGCAGCTGCTGCAGGGGGAGCACATGCTGCGCCGAGGTACGGCACAGGGAGCACACAGACTGCCACAGTGCAGCTGCTGCAGGGGAGCACATGCTGCGCCGAGGTACGGCACAGGCAGCACACAGACTGCCACAGTGCAGCTGCTGCAGGGGAGCACATGCTGCGCCGAGGTACGGCACAGGGAGCACACAGACTGCCACAGTGCAGCTGCTGCAGGGGAGCACATGCTGCGCCGAGGTACGGCACAGGGAGCACACAGACTGCCACAGTGCAGGGGGAGCACATGCTGCGCCGAGGTACGGCACAGGGAGCACACAGACTGCCACAGTGCAGCTGCTGCAGGGGGAGCACATGCTGCGCCGAGGTACGGCACAGGGAGCACACAGACTGCCACAGTGCAGGGGAGCACATGCTGCGCCGAGGTACGGCACAGGGAGCACACAGACTGCCACAGTGCAGCTGCTGCAGGGGGAGCACATGCTGCGCCGAGGTACGGCACAGGGAGCACACAGACTGCCACAGTGCAGCTGCTGCAGGGGAGCACATGCTGCGCCGAGGTACGGCACAGGGAGCACACAGACTGCCACAGTGCAGGGGAGCACATGCTGCGCCGAGGTACGGCACAGGGAGCACACAGACTGCCACAGTGCAGCTGCTGCAGGGGAGCACATGCTGCGCCGAGGTACGGCACAGGGAGCACACAGACTGCCACAGTGCAGGGGAGCACATGCTGCGCCGAGGTACGGCACAGGGAGCACACAGACTGCCACAGTGCAGGGGAGCACATGCTGCGCCGAGGTACGGCACAGGGAGCACACAGACTGCCACAGTGCAGCTGCTGCAGGGGAGCACATGCTGCGCCGAGGTACGGCACAGGGAGCACACAGACTGCCACAGTGCAGGGGGAGCACATGCTGCGCCGAGGTACAGCACAGGGAGCACGCAGACTGCCACAGTGCAGCTGCTGCAGGGGGAGCACATGCTGCGCCGAGGTACGGCACAGGGAGCACACAGACTGCCACAGTGCAGCTGCTGCAGGGGGAGCACATGCTGCGCCGAGGTACGGCACAGGGAGCACGCAGACTGCCACAGTGCAGCTGCTGCAGGGGGAGCACCAAGGTACAGCACAGGGAGCAGGAACCCCAGAAATCTGCAGCACCTCTCTGTGCTGGCATCCCTTCAGCTGTTCACCCTGCGAGGTCATTTTGGGTATTTCTGCAGAGGTTTTGGGGTGCAGGAGCAAAGATAAGGCAAGGGAGCACTCCTGTCTTGTCCAGGATTGTTCCTGGAGCAGCAGGAGCCCCACAAAGCTGCAGCAGCTCTCTGTGCTGGCATCCCTTCAGCTGTTCACCCAGCGAGCTCAGTTTGGATGTTTTGGGGTGCAGGAGCATCCCAAGGATATCCCAAGATAAGGCAAGGGAGCTTCTCCTGTCTTGTCCAGGATTGCTCCTGGCACTGCTGGCGTGCCAGTAGAAGTCTCAGTGGGGAAAACCTGCCAGGGTTCCTGGTGGGACCCGTGTGCTGTGCTTGGGCTGCTGTTGGATTTGTGGGTTCCATGTAACATTATATTCGTGGTTTGGGGCTCTGCGTTGCAGGACAAACTCCTGGGAGTGGATTGTCTGGTGAATTGCTGTTTTTCCTCTCTTTCCCCCAGGCTGGCCCCCGCACCGGACGCTGCGAGGCCACCGGAACAAGGTGACGTGCTTGCTGTACCCTCACCAGGTGTCCTCCCGCTACGACCAGAGGTACCTCATCTCAGGGGGGGTGGATTTCTCCGTCATCATCTGGGATATCTTCTCGGGAGAGATGAAACACATCTTCTGTGTGCACGGCGGAGAGATCACCCAGCTGCTGGTTCCACCAGAAAACTGCAGTGTGAGTTCTCTGGGATAAACCCTTCCAGCACCTCAGTGCTCCTTCAGAAAGGGAATCCAGGGGATGTGTCACTGACCCAGCTCCTGCACAAAAAAGAGCTTCATTTTTCTGTTATTTATGGTTTCTAACACCATGCTTTAATTCTGTAAAGGTGGAAAAATAGGGGCTTTATTAAACCTGTTACAATAGGGTTTAGAGACAGTTTTACCTTTTGAAACTTAGCTCATTGATTGACAAAGTCATTGATTGAAAACTCTGGGGTTTGCTTACCCATTTAATACCCATTTTCTCTTCATGATGTGCAAAGAGAATTTCTGATCAGGGAATTCTGTTGCCAGTGACCTAAGTGAGTTTGAGCATGGATGTAGGTGCCTGAGTTTTGAGCATTAAAGAGGCTTTTGGCCATTTCCCAGCAGGGGAAATGTTTTTAATACTAACTCTGAATTATGACTAAGCCTTTTCTCTTTCTTCCTGCACTAGGCCAGAGTCCAGCACTGCGTTTGCTCTGTTGCCAGCGATCACTCCGTGGGTCTGCTGAGCCTCAGGGAGAAGAAGTGCATCATGCTGGCCTCCCGGCACCTCTTCCCCATCCAGGTGATCAAGTGGAGGCCGTCCGATGACTACCTGGTGGTGGGCTGCTCCGACGGCTCCGTGTACGTCTGGCAGATGGACACCGGTGAGCTCGGGGTGGGGAGCCCGTCCTGGGGGCGGGGGTGCACGTCTGCCCTGGGGGAGAGGTCAAACACTCTGCAGGGAACTCAACACTCTGCAGGGAACTCAACACTCTGCAGGGAATTCAACACTCTGCAGGGAATTCAAACACTCTGCAGGGAATTCAAACACTCTGCAGGGAATTCAACACTCTGCAGAGAATTCAACACTCTGCAGGGAATTCAACACTCTGCAGGGAATTCAAACACTCTGCAGAGAATTCAACACTCTGCAGGGAACTCAACACTCTGCAGGGAATTCAACACTCTGCAGGGAATTCAAACACTCTGCAGGGAATTCAACACTCTGCAGGGAATTCAACACTGCAGAGAATTCAACACTCTGCAGGGAATTCAAACACTCTGCAGGGAACTCAGCACTCTGCAGGGAATTCAAACACTCTGCAGGGAATTCAAACACTCTGCAGGGAATTCAAACGCTCTGCAGGGAATTCAGATACTCTGCAGGGAATTCAACACTCTGCAGGGAACTCAACACTCTGCAGGGAATTCAACACTCTGCAGGGAATTCAAACACTCTGCAGGGAATTCAACACTCTGCAGGGAATTCAAACACTCTGCAGAGAATTCAACACTCTTCAGGGAACTCAACACTCTGCAGGGAATTCAACACTCTGCAGGGAATTCAAACACTCTGCAGGGAATTCAACACTCTGCAGGGAATTCAACACTCTGCAGGGAATTCAACACTCTGCAGGGAATTCAACACTCTGCAGGGAATTCAACACTGCAGAGAATTCAACACTCTGCAGGGAATTCAAACACTCTGCAGGGAATTCAACACTCTGCAGGGAATTCAAACGCTCTGCAGGGAATTCAACACTCTGCAGGGAATTCAACACTGCAGAGAATTCAACACTCTGCAGGGAATTCAACACTCTGCAGAGAATTCAAACACTCTGCAGGGAATTCAAACACTCTGCAGGGAATTCAACACTCTGCAGAGAATTCAAACACTCTGCAGGGAATTCAACACTCTGCAGGGAACTCAACACTCTGCAGGGAATTCAAACACTCTGCAGGGAATTCAAACACTCTGCAGGGAATTCAACACTGCAGAGAATTCAACACTCTGCAGGGAATTCAACACTCTGCAGAGAATTCAAACACTCTGCAGAGAATTCAAACACTCTGCAGGGAATTCAAACACTCTGCAGGGAATTCAACACTCTGCAGGGAATTCAGATACTCTGCAGAGAATTCAAACACTCTGCAGGGAATTCAACACTCTGCAGGGAATTCAACACTCTGCAGAGAATTCAAACTCTCTGCAGGGAATTCAGATACTCTGCAGGGAATTCAAACACTCTGCAGGGAATTCAAACACTCTGCAGGGAATTCAACACTCTGCAGAGAATTCAAACTCTCTGCAGGGAATTCAGATACTCTGCAGGGAATTCAAACACTCTGCAGGGAATTCAACACTCTGCAGAGAATTCAACACTCTGCAGGGAATTCAACACTCTGCAGGGAATTCAAACACTGCAGGGAATTCAACACTCTGCAGGGAATTCAACACTCTGCACGGAATTCAACACTCTGCAGGGAATTCAGATACTCTGCAGAGAATTCAAACACTCTGCAGGGAATTCAACACTCTGCAGGGAATTCAACACTCTGCAGGGAATTCAAACACTCTGCAGGGAATTCAAACACTCTGCAGGGAATTCAAACACTCTGCAGGGAATTCAACACTCTGCAGGGAATTCAACACTCTGCAGGGAATTCAAACACTCTGCAGGGAATTCAAACACTCTGCAGGGAATTCAACACTCTGCAGGGAATTCAACACTCTGCAGGGAATTCAAACACTCTGCAGGGAATTCAACACTCTGCAGGGAATTCAACACTCTGCAGGGAATTCAACACTCTGCAGGGAATTCAACACTCTGCAGGGAATTCAACACTCTGCAGAGAATTCAACACTCTGCAGGGAATTCAACACTCTGCAGGGAATTCAAACACTCTGCAGAGAATTCAACACTCTGCAGGGAACTCAACACTCTGCAGGGAATTCAACACTCTGCAGGGAATTCAAACACTCTGCAGGGAATTCAACACTCTTCAGGGAATTCAACACTGCAGAGAATTCAACACTCTGCAGGGAATTCAAACACTCTGCAGGGAACTCAGCACTCTGCAGGGAATTCAAACACTCTGCAGGGAATTCAAACGCTCTGCAGGGAATTCAGATACTCTGCAGGGAATTCAACACTCTGCAGGGAACTCAACACTCTGCAGGGAATTCAACACTCTGCAGGGAATTCAAACACTCTGCAGGGAATTCAACACTCTGCAGGGAATTCAACACTCTGCAGGGAATTCAAACACTCTGCAGAGAATTCAACACTCTTCAGGGAACTCAACACTCTGCAGGGAATTCAACACTCTGCAGGGAATTCAAACACTCTGCAGGGAATTCAACACTCTGCAGGGAATTCAACACTCTGCAGGGAATTCAACACTCTGCAGGGAATTCAACACTCTGCAGGGAATTCAACACTGCAGAGAATTCAACACTCTGCAGGGAATTCAAACACTCTGCAGGGAATTCAACACTCTGCAGGGAATTCAAACGCTCTGCAGGGAATTCAACACTCTGCAGGGAATTCAACACTGCAGAGAATTCAACACTCTGCAGGGAATTCAACACTCTGCAGAGAATTCAAACACTCTGCAGGGAATTCAAACACTCTGCAGGGAATTCAACACTCTGCAGAGAATTCAACACTCTGCAGGGAATTCAACACTCTGCAGGGAATTCAACACTCTGCAGGGAATTCAACACTCTGCAGGGAACTCAACACTCTGCAGGGAATTCAAACACTCTGCAGGGAATTCAAATACTCTGCAGGGAATTCAACGCTGCAGAGAATTCAACACTCTGCAGGGAATTCAACACTCTGCAGAGAATTCAAACACTCTGCAGAGAATTCAAACACTCTGCAGGGAATTCAAACACTCTGCAGGGAATTCAACACTCTGCAGGGAATTCAGATACTCTGCAGAGAATTCAAACACTCTGCAGGGAATTCAACACTCTGCAGGGAATTCAACACTCTGCAGAGAATTCAAACTCTCTGCAGGGAATTCAGATACTCTGCAGGGAATTCAAACACTCTGCAGGGAATTCAAACACTCTGCAGGGAATTCAACACTCTGCAGAGAATTCAAACTCTCTGCAGGGAATTCAGATACTCTGCAGGGAATTCAAACACTCTGCAGGGAATTCAACACTCTGCAGAGAATTCAACACTCTGCAGGGAATTCAACACTCTGCAGGGAATTCAAACACTGCAGGGAATTCAACACTCTGCAGGGAATTCAACACTCTGCACGGAATTCAACACTCTGCAGGGAATTCAGATACTCTGCAGAGAATTCAAACACTCTGCAGGGAATTCAACACTCTGCAGGGAATTCAACACTCTGCAGGGAATTCAACACTCTGCAGGGAATTCAACACTCTGCAGGGAATTCAGATACTCTGCAGAGAATTCAAACACTCTGCAGGGAATTCAACACTCTGCAGAGAATTCAAACACTCTGCAGGGAATTCAACACTCTGCACGGAATTCAACACTCTGCAGGGAATTCAGATACTCTGCAGAGAATTCAAACACTCTGCAGGGAATTCAAACACTGCAGGGAATTCAACACTCTGCAGAGAATTCAACACTCTGCAGGGAATTCAACACTCTGCAGGGAATTCAAACACTGCAGGGAATTCAACACTCTGCAGGGAATTCAAACACTCTGCAGGGAATTCAACACTCTGCAGGGAATTCAAACACTCTGCAGGGAATTCAAACACTCTGCAGGGAATTCAAACACTCTGCAGGGAATTCAACACTCTGCAGGGAATTCAAACACTCTGCAGGGAATTCAAACACTCTGCAGGGAATTCAACACTCTGCAGAGAATTCAAACTCTCTGCAGGGAATTCAAACACTCTGCAGGGAATTCAACACTCTGCAGAGAATTCAAAGTCTCTGCAGGGAATTCAACACTCTGCAGGGAATTCAAACACTCTGCAGGGAATTCAAACACTCTGCAGAGAATTCAACACTCTGCAGAGAATTCAACACTCTGCAGGGAATTCAAACACTCTGCAGGGAATTCAAACACTCTGCAGGGAATTCAACACTCTGCAGAGAATTCAACACTCTGCAGGGAATTCAGATACTCTGCAGGGAATTCAACACTCTGCAGGGAATTCAACACTCTGCAGAGAATTCAACACTCTGCAGGGAATTCAACACTCTGCAGGGAATTCAAACACTCTGCAGGGAATTCAAACACTCTGCAGGGAATTCAACACTCTGCAGAGAATTCAACACTCTGCAGGGAATTCAGATACTCTGCAGGGAATTCAACACTCTGCAGGGAATTCAACACTCTGCAGAGAATTCAAACTCTCTGCAGGGAATTCAGATACTCTGCAGGGAATTCAAACACTCTGCAGGGAATTCAACACTCTGCAGAGAATTCAACACTCTGCAGGGAATTCAACACTCTGCAGGGAATTCAAACACTGCAGGGAATTCAACACTCTGCAGGGAATTCAACACTCTGCACGGAATTCAACACTCTGCAGGGAATTCAACACTCTGCACGGAATTCAACACTCTGCAGGGAATTCAACACTCTGCACGGAATTCAACACTCTGCAGAGAATTCAAACACTCTGCAGGGA
This sequence comes from Passer domesticus, assembly GCF_036417665.1. Lineage (NCBI taxonomy): Eukaryota > Metazoa > Chordata > Aves > Passeriformes > Passeridae > Passer > Passer domesticus. The sequence continues at coordinate 225,252 of NC_087512.1, forward strand.
ATTCAACACTCTGCAGGGAATTCAACACTCTGCAGGGAATTCAAACACTCTGCAGGGAATTCAAACACTCTGCAGGGAATTCAACACTCTGCAGGGAATTCAACACTCTGCAGGGAATTCAAACACTCTGCAGGGAATTCAACACTCTGCAGAGAATTCAACACTCTGCAGGGAATTCAAACACTCTGCAGGGAATTCAACACTCTGCAGGGAATTCAACACTCTGCAGAGAATTCAACACTCTGCAGGGAATTCAAACACTCTGCAGGGAATTCAAACACTCTGCAGGGAATTCAACACTCTGCAGAGAATTCAAACACTCTGCAGGGAATTCAACACTCTGCAGGGAACTCAACACTCTGCAGAGAATTCAACACTCTGCAGAGAATTCAACACTCTGCAGGGAATTCAAACACTCTGCAGGGAATTCAACACTCTGCAGAGAATTCAAAGTCTCTGCAGGGAATTCAACACTCTGCAGGGAATTCAAACACTCTGCAGGGAATTCAAACACTCTGCAGAGAATTCAAACACTCTGCAGGGAATTCAACACTCTGCAGGGAATTCAACACTCTGCAGAGAATTCAAAGTCTCTGCAGGGAATTCAACACTCTGCAGAGAATTCAAAGTCTCTGCAGGGAATTCAACACTCTGCAGAGAATTCAAACACTCTGCAGAGAATTCAAACACTCTGCAGGGAATTCAAACACTCTGCAGGGAATTCAACACTCTGCAGGGAATTCAAACACTCTGCAGAGAATTCAACACTCTGCAGGGAATTCAGATACTCTGCAGGGAATTCAACACTCTGCAGGGAATTCAACACTCTGCAGAGAATTCAACACTCTGCAGGGAATTCAACACTCTGCAGGGAATTCAAACACTCTGCAGGGAATTCAAACACTCTGCAGGGAATTCAACACTCTGCAGAGAATTCAACACTCTGCAGGGAATTCAGATACTCTGCAGGGAATTCAACACTCTGCAGGGAATTCAACACTCTGCAGAGAATTCAAACTCTCTGCAGGGAATTCAGATACTCTGCAGGGAATTCAAACACTCTGCAGGGAATTCAACACTCTGCAGAGAATTCAACACTCTGCAGGGAATTCAACACTCTGCAGGGAATTCAAACACTGCAGGGAATTCAACACTCTGCAGGGAATTCAACACTCTGCACGGAATTCAACACTCTGCAGGGAATTCAGATACTCTGCAGAGAATTCAAACACTCTGCAGGGAATTCAACACTCTGCAGGGAATTCAACACTCTGCAGGGAATTCAACACTCTGCAGGGAATTCAACACTGCAGAGAATTCAACACTCTGCAGGGAATTCAAACACTCTGCAGGGAATTCAACACTCTGCAGGGAATTCAAACGCTCTGCAGGGAATTCAACACTCTGCAGGGAATTCAACACTGCAGAGAATTCAACACTCTGCAGGGAATTCAACACTCTGCAGAGAATTCAAACACTCTGCAGGGAATTCAAACACTCTGCAGGGAATTCAACACTCTGCAGAGAATTCAAACACTCTGCAGGGAATTCAAACACTCTGCAGGGAATTCAAACACTCTGCAGGGAATTCAACGCTGCAGAGAATTCAACACTCTGCAGGGAATTCAACACTCTGCAGAGAATTCAAACACTCTGCAGAGAATTCAAACACTCTGCAGGGAATTCAAACACTCTGCAGGGAATTCAACACTCTGCAGGGAATTCAGATACTCTGCAGAGAATTCAAACACTCTGCAGGGAATTCAACACTCTGCAGGGAATTCAACACTCTGCAGAGAATTCAAACTCTCTGCAGGGAATTCAGATACTCTGCAGGGAATTCAAACACTCTGCAGGGAATTCAAACACTCTGCAGGGAATTCAACACTCTGCAGAGAATTCAAACTCTCTGCAGGGAATTCAGATACTCTGCAGGGAATTCAAACACTCTGCAGGGAATTCAACACTCTGCAGGGAATTCAAACACTGCAGGGAATTCAACACTCTGCAGGGAATTCAACACTCTGCACGGAATTCAACACTCTGCAGGGAATTCAGATACTCTGCAGAGAATTCAAACACTCTGCAGGGAATTCAACACTCTGCAGGGAATTCAACACTCTGCAGGGAATTCAAACACTCTGCAGGGAATTCAACACTCTGCAGAGAATTCAAACTCTCTGCAGGGAATTCAAACACTCTGCAGGGAATTCAACACTCTGCAGAGAATTCAAAGTCTCTGCAGGGAATTCAACACTCTGCAGGGAATTCAAACACTCTGCAGGGAATTCAAACACTCTGCAGAGAATTCAACACTCTGCAGGGAATTCAGATACTCTGCAGGGAATTCAACACTCTGCAGGGAATTCAACACTCTGCAGAGAATTCAACACTCTGCAGGGAATTCAACACTCTGCAGGGAATTCAAACACTCTGCAGGGAATTCAAACACTCTGCAGGGAATTCAACACTCTGCAGAGAATTCAACACTCTGCAGGGAATTCAGATACTCTGCAGGGAATTCAACACTCTGCAGGGAATTCAACACTCTGCAGAGAATTCAAACTCTCTGCAGGGAATTCAGATACTCTGCAGGGAATTCAAACACTCTGCAGGGAATTCAACACTCTGCAGAGAATTCAACACTCTGCAGGGAATTCAACACTCTGCAGGGAATTCAAACACTGCAGGGAATTCAACACTCTGCAGGGAATTCAACACTCTGCACGGAATTCAACACTCTGCAGGGAATTCAACACTCTGCACGGAATTCAACACTCTGCAGGGAATTCAACACTCTGCACGGAATTCAACACTCTGCAGAGAATTCAAACACTCTGCAGGGAATTCAACACTCTGCAGGGAATTCAACACTCTGCAGGGAATTCAAACACTCTGCAGGGAATTCAAACACTCTGCAGGGAATTCAACACTCTGCAGGGAATTCAACACTCTGCAGGGAATTCAAACACTCTGCAGGGAATTCAACACTCTGCAGAGAATTCAACACTCTGCAGGGAATTCAAACACTCTGCAGGGAATTCAACACTCTGCAGAGAATTCAAACACTCTGCAGGGAATTCAACACTCTGCAGAGAATTCAACACTCTGCAGGGAATTCAAACACTCTGCAGAGAATTCAAACACTCTGCAGAGAATTGAAAGTCTCTGCAGGGAATTCAACACTCTGCAGGGAATTCAAACACTCTGCAGGGAATTCAAACACTCTGCAGAGAATTCAAACACTCTGCAGGGAATTCAACACTCTGCAGGGAATTCAACACTCTGCAGAGAATTCAAAGTCTCTGCAGGGAATTCAACACTCTGCAGAGAATTCAAAGTCTCTGCAGGGAATTCAACACTCTGCAGAGAATTCAAACACTCTGCAGAGAATTCAAACACTCTGCAGGGAATTCAAACACTCTGCAGGGAATTCAACACTCTGCAGGGAATTCAAACACTCTGCAGAGAATTCAACACTCTGCAGGGAATTCAGATACTCTGCAGGGAATTCAACACTCTGCAGGGAATTCAACACTCTGCAGAGAATTCAACACTCTGCAGGGAATTCAACACTCTGCAGGGAATTCAAACACTCTGCAGGGAATTCAAACACTCTGCAGGGAATTCAACACTCTGCAGGGAATTCAACACTCTGCAGAGAATTCAAACTCTCTGCAGGGAATTCAGATACTCTGCAGGGAATTCAAACACTCTGCAGGGAATTCAACACTCTGCAGGGAATTCAGATACTCTGCAGAGAATTCAAACACTCTGCAGGGAATTCAACACTCTGCACGGAATTCAACACTCTGCAGGGAATTCAGATACTCTGCAGAGAATTCAAACACTCTGCAGGGAATTCAACACTCTGCAGGGAATTCAACACTCTGCAGGGAATTCAACACTCTGCAGAGAATTCAAACTCTCTGCAGGGAATTCAAACACTCTGCAGGGAATTCAACACTCTGCAGAGAATTCAAAGTCTCTGCAGGGAATTCAACACTCTGCAGGGAATTCAAACACTCTGCAGGGAATTCAAACACTCTGCAGAGAATTCAACACTCTGCAGGGAATTCAACACTCTGCAGGGAATTCAAACACTCTGCAGGGAATTCAACACTCTGCAGGGAATTCAAACACTGCAGGGAATTCAACACTCTGCAGGGAATTCAAACACTCTGCAGAGAATTCAACACTCTGCAGGGAATTCAGATACTCTGCAGGGAATTCAACACTCTGCAGGGAATTCAACACTCTGCAGAGAATTCAAACACTCTGCAGAGAATTCAAACACTCTGCAGGGAATTCAACACTCTGCAGGGAATTCAAACACTCTGCAGGGAATTCAAACACTCTGCAGGGAATTCAACACTCTGCAGGGAATTCAACACTCTGCAGAGAATTCAAAGTCTCTGCAGGGAATTCAAACACTCTGCAGGGAATTCAAACACTCTGCAGGGAATTCAACACTCTGCAGAGAATTCAAACTCTCTGCAGGGAATTCAGATACTCTGCAGAGAATTCAATACTCTGCAGGGAATTCAACACTCTGCAGGGAATTCAAACACTCTGCAGAGAATTCAAACACTCTGCAGAGAATTCAACACTCTGCAGAGAATTCAAACACTCTGCAGGGAATTCAAACACTCTGCAGGGAATTCAACACTCTGCAGGGAATTCAAACACTCTGCAGGGAATTCAAACACTCTGCAGAGAATTCAACACTCTGCAGGGAATTCAACACTCTGCAGGGAATTCAACACTCTGCAGAGAATTCAAACACTCTGCAGGGAATTCAACATTCTGCAGGGAATTCAAACACTCTGCAGGGAATTCAACACTCTGCAGGGAATTCAACACTCTGCAGGGAATTCAACACTGCAGAGAATTCAAACTCTCTGCAGGGAATTCAACACTCTGCAGGGAATTCAACACTCTGCAGGGAATTCAACACTCTGCAGAGAATTCAAACACTCTGCAGGGAATTCAAACACTCTGCAGGGAATTCAAACACTCTGCAGAGAATTCAAACACTCTGCAGGGAATTCAAACTCTCTGCAGGGAATTCAAACACTCTGCAGAGAATTCAACACTCTGCAGGGAATTCAAACACTGCAGGGAATTCAAACACTGCAGGGAATTCAACACTCTGCAGGGAATTCAACACTCTGCAGGGAATTCAAACACTCTGCAGGGAATTCAACACTCTGCAGGGAATTCAAACACTGCAGGGAATTCAAACTCTCTGCAGGGAATTCAACACTCTGCAGGGAATTCAACACTCTGCAGGGAATTCAACACTCTGCAGAGAATTCAACACTCTGCAGAGAATTCAACACTCTGCAGGGAATTCAACACTCTGCAGGGAATTCAACACTCTGCAGGGAATTCAGATACTCTGCAGGGAATTCAACACTCTGCAGGGAACTCAACACTCTGCAGGGAATTCAACATTCTGCAGGGAATTCAACACTCTGCAGGGAATTCAAACACTCTGCAGGGCATTCAAACACTCTGCAGGGAATTCAACACTCTGCAGGGAATTCAACACTCTGCAGGGAATTCAAACACTCTGCAGGGAATTCAACACTCTGCAGGGAATTCAACACTGCAGGGAATTCAAACACTGCAGGGAATTCAACACTCTGCAGGGAATTCAACGCTCTGCAGAGAATTCAACACTCTGCAGGGAATTCAACACTCTGCAGGGAATTCAACACTGCAGGGAATTCAAACACTGCAGGGAATTCAACACTCTGCAGGGAATTCAACATTCTGCAGAGAATTCAAACACTCTGCAGGGAATTCAACATTCTGCAGGGAATTCAAACACTCTGCAGGGAATTCAAACACTGCAGGGAATTCAAACACTGCAGGGAATTCAACACTCTGCAGGGAATTCAACACTGCAGAGAATTCAAACACTCTGCAGGGAATTCAAACACTCTGCAGGGAATTCAAACACTGCAGGGAATTCAACACTCTGCAGGGAATTCAAACACTCTGCAGGGAATTCAAACACTCTGCAGGGAATTCAAACACTGCAGGGAATTCAACACTCTGCAGGGAATTCAACACTCTGCAGGGAATTCAACACTCTGCAGAGCTTACTGCTCCGTGTGTTCGGTACAGGGTCGCCCTGGGGGGTTTGTGAACCTCATGGGGGCGTAGGGAGAATCCCCTCCTTCCAGGAGCTAGGAGTGCCAGCCAGGTGCCACAGGGGCACTGAGCTGTCCCCGTGCCAGGGGGGCACTGAGCTGTCCCCGTGCCCCTGCAGGGCACTGAGCCATCCCTGTGCCCCTGTGGCACTGAGCTGTCCCCGTGCCAGGGGGGCACTGAGCCGTCCCCGTGCCCCTGCAGGGCACTGAGCTGTCCCCGTGCCCCTGTGGCACTGAGCTGTCCCCGTGCCCCCGTGGCACTGAGCCATCCCCGTGCCAGGGGGGCACTGAGCCATCCCCGTGCCCCTGCAGGGCACTGAGCTGTCCCCGTGCCCCCGTGGCACTGAGCTGTCCCCGTGCCCCTGCAGGGCACTGAGCTGTCCCCGTGCCCCCGTGGCACTGAGCTGTCCCCGTGCCCCTGTGGCACTGAGCTGTCCCCGTGCCCCTGCAGGGCACTGAGCTGTCCCCGTGCCCCCGTGGCACTGAGCTGTCCCCGTGCCCCCGTGGCACTGAGCCGTCCCCGTGCCCCCGTGGCACTGAGCTGTCCCCGTGCCCCTGCAGGGCACTGAGCTGTCCCCGTGCCCCCGTGGCACTGAGCTGTCCCCGTGCCCCCGTGGCACTGAGCCATCCCCGTGGCACTGAGCTGTCCCTGTGCCCCCGTGGCACTGAGCCATCCCCGTGGCACTGAGCTGTCCCTGTGCCCCCGTGGCACTGAGCTGTCCCCGTGCCCCTGCAGGGCACTGAGCTGTCCCTGTGCCCCCGTGGCACTGAGCTGTCCCTGTGCCCCTGCAGGGCACTGCGCTGTCCCCGTGCCCCTGTGGCACTGAGCTGTCCCTGTGCCCCCGTGGCACTGAGCCATCCCCGTGGCACTGAGCCATCCCCGTGCCCCCGTGGCACTGAGCCGTCCCCGTGCCCCTGCAGGCGCCCTGGACCGCTGCGTGATGGGCATCACGGCCGTGGAGATCCTCAGCGCGTGCGACGAGGCCGTGCCGGCCGCCGTGGACGCGCTCAGCCACCCCGCCGTCAACCTGAAGCAGGCCATGACGCGCCGCAGCCTGGCCGCCCTCAAGAACGTGGCCCACCAGAAGCTGCAGACGCTGGCCACCAACCTGCTGGCCTCCGAGGCCTCGGACAAGGTGGGGCTGCTGTGCTGCCAGCAGGAAGGGAAACGGGGGAGGTGGCTGTCCTTCTACCGAAAGGTTCTCAGCCAGAGCTCTCCAGAACATAAACATGGCTCTTCCCCAGTTTGTGTTGCTGCTACCACTCGGTGTATCCTGCTCTTTTGTTCTATGCAGGTTGAGTTACAGAATCATGCAGTGCTTTAGGCTGGGAAAACCCTCTGAAATCAAGTCCAGCAGTGTCCCAAGTGCCACATCCACAGGGCTTTAAATCCCCCAGGGATGGGGTCTGCAGCCCTGCCCTGGGTTGGGACAGCCCGTTCCATGAGGGGCTGTTCCAGTGCCAGCCTGTGGCCAGCAGGGAGCAGCAGAGCTCCGTTCCCAGCTCCTCCCGTGCAGCCCTGGCTTTGCCTGCTGTAGGGAGAGAAATCACCACTGCATGTCTCCAGAAAAAATGGCTTGCTGCTGCTGCTGCTGCTGCTGCTGCTGCTGCTGCTGCTGCTGCTGCTGCTGCTGCATCCAGGCACAGCTGGGAACGTTGCATTTGTTGGGAGAGAAATCACCACCTGCATGTCTCCATAAAAAAATGTCAGCTCAGGGTTTGTGCTGCTGCTCCTGCGGCATCCAGGCACAGCTGAGAACGTTGCATTTGTACCTGCAGGGTTTTATGTGTGGGCTCCTCATCCTGTGAGGTGCTGGGAGGGAAGGGCTGAGGGAGATGAATGCTTAGGAACTGATGGGAATGTTCTGGTTTCCAGTTCTTTCTGACATTCTGAAGGGCTGAGGGAGATGAATGCTGGGAATGTTCTGGTTTCCAGTTCCTTTGTGACATTCTGAAGGGGTTGGGGAGGTGAATGCTTAGGAACTGATGGGAATGTTCTGGTTTCCAGTTCCTTTCTGACATTCTGAAGGGCTGAGGGAGATGAATGTTTAAAAGCTGGTGGGAATGTTCTGGTTTCCAGTTCCTTTCTGACATTCTGAAGGGGTTGGGGAGCTGAATGCTGGGAATGTTCTGGTTTCCAGTTCCTTTCTGACGTTCTTCAGCTTTTTTCCCTCAGCACCTTCATTCCCTGCCTCCTTGGAAGGGAGGGAGGGAGGAAGAGGATGGGCTGAAGGGGAGTGACCAAGTGGTGCCGTAATTGCAGGTCTGGGTGGATCTGAGCTGCTGCTTTTCCAGTGCCATATACTGATAGTTCACCCTCCAAATATGAACCATTTAATGTGTTTGAAGCTAAATGACAGTTTTGCTGTTGCTTGGAACATAACCCTCACAGGCTTCAGGAGGAGCTTGTGTCTCACCCGTGCTTTGTGGCGTGTTTCAAACCCGCCTCACCCACATTGTCCCTGCTGGAAATTCCACTTTGCCCTCTCCTTTCCCAGGGCAACTTACCGAAATACTCGCACAACTCGCTGACGGTCCAGGCCATCAAGACGAACCTGACGGACCCCGACATCCACGTGCTGTTCTTCGACGTGGAGGCGCTGATCATCCAGCTGCTGACGGAGGAGGCGGCGCGGCCCAGCGCGGCGCCCGCGTCCCCGGAGAGCGCGCGCCGCGCCCCCGGCGCCGCCGACCGCGCCGGCTCCTTCCTGGCCGGCAAGCGCGCCGCCGTGCTCTTCCAGCAGGTCAAGGAGACCATCAAGGAGAACATCAAGGAGCACCTCCTGGACGATGAGGACGAGGATGAGGAGGCCTCGAGGCACAGGAGGGAGGACGGCGACCCGGAGTATCGCTCCAGCAAGTCCAAGCCGCTGACGCTGCTGGAGTACAACCTGACCATGGACACGGCCAAGCTCTTCATGTCGTGCCTGCACGCCTGGGGCCTGAACGCGGTGCTGGACGAGCTGTGCCTGGAGCGCCTGGGCATGCTGAAGCCGCACTGCTCCGTGTCCTTCGGGCTCCTGTCGCGCGGCGGCCACATGTCCCTGATGCTGCCCGGCTACAACCAGCCCGTGGGCCTGGGCGGGAAGGTGCCAGTGGCAGAGGGGCTGGGGAAGGGCACCTACGGCGTGTCGCGGGCCGTCACCACGCAGCACCTGCTGTCCGTCATCTCGCTGGCCAACACGCTGATGAGCATGACCAACGCCACCTTCATCGGGGAGCACATGAAGAAAGGGCCCAGCAGGTATGGCAAAAGCTGCCACGCCTTGGCAGGCCCCACGGGGGCTGGGTTTGGGGCTTTGCCTGCTCCCGCTGGGGCTGAGGTGTCTCTCCGTGGATGTGTCTCGTGTTTAGGCCGCCCAGGCCGGGCACGCCCGAGATGGCCAAGGTGAAGCCTCCCCCTGCCGTGTCCAGCCATGCAGCACAGGGGCAGATCAAACAAGGTAAAAACTTTTTCTTTCGCAACCCTTGGAGCTGTCGCAGCAGCTGTTGCACTGAGTTTAACACCTTGGTGTCGAGAGAGAAAATTACTGCGGGGGGACAGAGTGGTGTGGTGTTACTGGGGGTTAGGGCTGGTGTGAGAACCACGCAAAGTGCTGCTTCTGCCCTGACAGCACTCCCTGACAGGGAGCTGTTACCTGTGCCGAGAGCTCCCAAACATCCCGGCTTGAGGAGGCTTCAAAGCCTGGAGCTGGAGGCTCTGCAGACTCATCCCAAAGTGTTTCTGTGGGAATGATCCCAGAGTTTCTGTGGGAATGATCCCAGAGTTTCTGTGGGAATGATCCCAGAGTTTCTGTGGGAATGATCCCAAAGTGTTTCTGTGGGGATGATCCCAGAGTTTCTGTGGGAATGATCCCAGAGTTTCTGTGGGAATGATCCCAAAGTGTTTCTGTGGGAATGATCCCAGAGTTTCTGTGGGAATGATCCCAGAGTTTCTGTGGGAATGATCCCAGAGTTTCTGTGGGAATGATCCCAAAGTGTTTCTGTGGGGATGATCCCAGAGTTTCTGTGGGAATGATCCCAGAGTTTCTGTGGGAATGATCCCAAAGTGTTTCTGTGGGAATGATCCCAGAGTTTCTGTGGGAATGATCCCAAGGTGTTTCTGTGGGAATGATCCCAGAGTTTCTGTGGGAATGATCCCAAAGTGTTTCTGTGGGAATGATCCCAGAGTTTCTGTGGGAATGATCCCAGAGTTTCTGTGGGAATGATCCCAAGGTGTTTCTGTGGGAATGATCCCAGAGTTTCTGTGGGAATGATCCCAGAGTTTCTGTGGGAATGATCCCAAAGTGATTCCATGGGAATGATCCCAGAGTTTCTGTGGGAATGATCCCAGAGTTTCTGTGGGAATGATCCCAGAGTTTCTGTGGGAATGATCCAAAGGTGTTTCTGTGGGAATGATCCCAGAGTTTCTGTGGGAATGATCCCAAAGTGTTTCTGTGGGGATGATCCCAAAGTGTTTCTGTGGGGATGATCCCAAAGTGTTTCTGTGGGAATGATCCCAGAGTTTCTGTGGGAATGATCCCAGAGTTTCTGTGGGAATGATCCCAGAGTTTCTGTGGGAATGATCCCAAAGTGTTTCTGTGGGAATGATCCCAGAGTTTCTGTGGGAATGATCCCAAAGTGTTTCTGTGGGAATGATCCCAGAGTTTCTGTGGGAATGATCCCAGAGTTTCTGTGGGAATGATCCCAGAGTTTCTGTGGGAATGATCCCAGAGTTTCTGTGGGAATGATCCCAAAGTGATTCCATGGGAATGATCCCAGAGTTTCTGTGGGAATGATCCCAAAGTGATTCCATGGGAATGATCCCAGAGTTTCTGTGGGAATGATCCCAAAGTGATTCCATGGGAATGATCCCAAAGTGTTTCTGTGGGAATGATCCCAGAGTTTCTGTGGGAATGATCCCAGAGTTTCTGTGGGAATGATCCCAAGGTGTTTCTGTGGGAATGATCCCAAAGTGTTTCTGTGGGAATGATCCCAAGGTGTTTCTGTGGGAATGATCCCAGAGTTTCTGTGGGAATGATCCCAGAGTTTCTGTGGGAATGATCCCAAAGTTTCTGTGGGAATGATCCCAGAGTTTCTGTGGGAATGATCCCAGAGTTTCTGTGGGAATGATCCCAAAGTGTTTCTGTGGGAATGATCCCAGAGTTTCTGTGGGAATGATCCCAGAGTTTCTGTGGGAATGATCCCAAGGTGTTTCTGTGGGAATGATCCCAGAGTTTCTGTGGGAATGATCCCAAAGTGTTTCTGTGGGAATGATCCCAGAGTTTCTGTGGGAATGATCCCAGAGTTTCTGTGGGAATGATCCCAGAGTTCCTGTGGGAATGATCCCAGAGTTTCTGTGGGAATGATCCCAGAGTTTCTGTGGGAATGATCCCAGAGTTTCTGTGCGAATGATCCCAGAGTTTCTGTGGGAATGATCCCAAAGTGATTCCATGGGAATGATCCCAGAGTTTCTGTGGGAATGATCCCAAAGTGATTCCATGGGAATGATCCCAGAGTTTCTGTGGGAATGATCCCAAAGTGTTTCTGTGGGAATGATCCCAAGGTGTTTCTGTGGGAATGATCCCAAAGTGTTTCTGTGGGAATGATCCCAAAGTGTTTCTGTGGGAATGATCCCAGAGTTTCTGTGGGAATGATCCCAGAGTTTCTGTGGGAATGATCCCAAAGTTTCTGTGGGAATGATCCCAGAGTTTCTGTGGGAATGATCCCAGAGTTTCTGTGGGAATGATCCCAGAGTTTCTGTGGGAATGATCCCAGAGTTTCTGTGGGAATGATCCCAAAGTGTTTCTGTGGGAATGATCCCAAAGTGATTCCATGGGAATGATCCCAGAGTTTCTGTAGGAATGATCCCAGAGTTTCTGTGGGAATGATCCCAAAGTGTTTCTGTGGGAATGATCCCAAGGTGTTTCTGTGGGAATGATCCCAGAGTTTCTGTGGGAATGATCCCAGCGTTTCTGTGGGGAATGATCCCAGAGTTTCTGTGGGAATGATCCCAAGGTGTTTCTGTGGGAATGATCCCAAAGTGTTTCTGTGGGAATGATCCCAAAGTGTTTCTGTGGGAATGATCCCAAGGTGTTTCTGTGGGAATGATCCCAGAGTTTCTGTGGGAATGATCCCAGAGTTTCTGTGGGAATGATCCCAGAGTTTCTGTGGGAATGATCCCAAAGTGTTTCTGTGGGAATGATCCCAAAGTGATTCCATGGGAATGATCCCAGAGTTTCTGTGGGAATGATCCCAGAGTTTCTGTGGGAATGATCCCAAAGTGATTCCATGGGAATGATCCCAAAGTGTTTCTGTGGGAATGATCCCAGAGTTTCTGTAGGAATGATCCCAGAGTTTCTGTGGGAATGATCCCAAGGTGTTTCTGTGGGAATGATCCCAAAGTGTTTCTGTGGGAATGATCCCAAAGTGTTTCTGTGGGAATGATCCCAGAGTTTCTGTGGGAATGATCCCAAAGTGTTTCTGTGGGAATGATCCCAAGGTGTTTCTGTGGGAATGATCCCAGAGTTTCTGTGGGAATGATCCCAGAGTTTCTGTGGGAATGATCCCAAAGTGTTTCTGTGGGAATGATCCCAGAGTTTCTGTGGGAATGATCCCAGAGTTTCTGTGGGAATGATCCCAAAGTTTCTGTGGGAATGATCCCAGAGTTTCTGTGGGGATGATCCCAAAGTGTTTCTGTGGGAATGATCCCAGAGTTTCTGTGGGAATGATCCCAAAGTGTTTCTGTGGGAATGATCCCAAAGTGATTCCATGGGAATGATCCCAGAGTTTCTGTGGGAATGATCCCAGAGTTTCTGTGGGAATGATCCCAAAGTGATTCCATGGGAATGATCCCAAAGTGTTTCTGTGGGAATGATCCCAGAGTTTCTGTGGGAATGATCCCAAGGTGTTTCTGTGGGAATGATCCCAAAGTGTTTCTGTGGGAATGATCCCAAAGTGTTTCTGTGGGAATGATCCCAGAGTTTCTGTGGGAATGATCCCAAGGTGTTTCTGTGGGAATGATCCCAGAGTTTCTGTGGGAATGATCCCAGAGTTTCTGTGGGAATGATCCCAAAGTGTTTCTGTGGGAATGATCCCAAAGTGTTTCTGTGGGAATGATCCCAAAGTGTTTCTGTAGGAATGATCCCAGAGTTTCTGTGGGAATGATCCCAAAGTGTTTCTGTGGGAATGATCCCAGAGTTTCTGTGGGAATGATCCCAAAGTGTTTCTGTGGGAATGATCCCAGAGTTTCTGTGGGAATGATCCCAAAGTGTTTCTGTGGGAATGATCCCAAGGTGTTTCTGTGGGAATGATCCCAAAGTGTTTCTGTGGGAATGATCCCAAAGTGTTTCTGTGGGAATGATCCCAGAGTTTCTGTGGGAATGATCCCAAAGTGTTTCTGTGGGAATGATCCCAAAGTGTTTCTGTGGGAATGATCCCAAAGTTTCTGTGGGAATGATCCCAGAGTTTCTGTGGGAATGATCCCAAAGTGATTCCATGGGAATGATCCCAGAGTTTCTGTGGGAATGATCCCAGAGTTTCTGTAGGAATGATCCCAGAGTTTCTGTGGGAATGATCCCAAAGTGTTTCTGTGGGAATGATCCCAAAGTGTTTCTGTGGGAATGATCCCAGAGTTTCTGTGGGAATGATCCCAAGGTGTTTCTGTGGGAATGATCCCAGAGTTTCTGTGGGAATGATCCCAGAGTTTCTGTGGGAATGATCCCAAGGTGTTTCTGTGGGAATGATCCCAAAGTGTTTCTGTGGGAATGATCCCAGAGTTTCTGTGGGAATGATCCCAAAGTGTTTCTGTGGGAATGATCCCAAAGTGTTTCTGTGGGAATGATCCCAGAGTTTCTGTGGGAATGATCCCAGAGTTTCTGTGGGAATGATCCCAGAGTTTCTGTGGGGATGATCCCAAGGTGTTTCTGTGGGAATGATCCCAGAGTTTCTGTGGGAATGATCCCAGAGTTTCTGTGGGAATGATCCCAAAGTTTCTGTGGGAATGATCCCAGAGTTTCTGTGGGGATGATCCCAAAGTGTTTCTGTGGGAATGATCCCAAAGTGTTTCTGTGGGAATGATCCCAGAGTTTCTGTGGGAATGATCCCAGAGTTTCTGTGGGAATGATCCCAAAGTTTCTGTGGGAATGATCCCAAAGTGTTTCTGTGGGAATGATCCCAGAGTTTCTGTGGGAATGATCCCAAAGTGTTTCTGTGGGAATGATCCCAAAGTGATTCCATGGGAATGATCCCAGAGTTTCTGTGGGAATGATCCCAGAGTTTCTGTGGGAATGATCCCAAAGTGATTCCATGGGAATGATCCCAGAGTTTCTGTGGGAATGATCCCAGAGTTTCTGTAGGAATGATCCCAGAGTTTCTGTGGGAATGATCCCAAGGTGTTTCTGTGGGAATGATCCCAAAGTGTTTCTGTGGGAATGATCCCAGAGTTTCTGTGGGAATGATCCCAAAGTGTTTCTGTGGGAATGATCCCAAGGTGTTTCTGTGGGAATGATCCCAGAGTTTCTGTGGGAATGATCCCAGAGTTTCTGTGGGAATGATCCCAAAGTGTTTCTGTGGGAATGATCCCAGAGTTTCTGTGGGAATGATCCCAAAGTGTTTCTGTGGGAATGATCCCAGAGTTTCTGTGGGAATGATCCCAAAGTGATTCCATGGGAATGATCCCAGAGTTTCTGTGGGAATGATCCCAAGGTGTTTCTGTGGGAATGATCCCAGAGTTCCTGTGAAACCCATTTAAATGAAGTTAAATGCCAGCCAGAGCTCAGGAATTCCTCCTGGACATCTTGGAGTGCCAGATGGGGCAGCTCGGGCTGATTCAGGTTTATTTTTTGGGCCTTTGGTGCATAGTACAACTTCCATATCTATGGAAGTATGGGAAAAGCACAAGGAGAAGCAGCAAAATTCCTGGGTTTCCAACCTACAGCCAAGTGTGAAGTCAAACCTAAGCCGCCTGCCTAAAAACATGTTTCAGACCACTTCATTTAGATGTATTTTGGTCCTTTCAAAACATCCCAGTTCCTCTCACTGTCTCCATGTTCCTCTGCAGCTGCATGTCTGCCTCTCCCTTCTTGGAAAACCTGGAATTCTCATTCAGTTGGATGTTATTTTGAGTTGAATATGATTTTGGAGCTGAGTATTGTTTTTAAGTTGAATATTTCAGTTGTTGTTTCCATTCTGCAGTGACACTAACCCCTTTTCTGCTGCTGCTCTCCTCACTTCCCTCTTTTTTTTCTCTCTTTTCTTCCTCCTTTCCTCTGCAAGTTGCTGCTGCTTCCAGCACGGAATCTGGGCACTCTGACACTTCTGCTTTCCATTCCTGTTTCTTAGTCAACGAAGGTACTCCTTCCTCACTTTTCTACTTTACTTCAGCCAAAATCCTTTCTCATTGTTATTTTTGTTTGATCTCTGAGGGAATTCTTTGAACACGGGGCACCCGGGCTAGGCTTCGCTGTTGGCTTTTAATCAAGTTTCACACCACTTAAATCTGAGTTCTGCTGTTGATTCCAACATATGGGATATTTTTACCCACTGTAGCATTTGAACCCTGTGCTTCTCTCCTGCTTTAACCTACACAGAGCTGCAGAGGAGTCACAAAAATGAGGATTCAGGTGGAACAGAAAGCCAGCAGCAAACCGTGCTCGGCTCAGTTTGCATCGGGGCCCCGAGGGGCGCGCGGCCCTCGGAGGGGTGGGTTTGCTGTGCCTCGCAGTGGGAGCAGGAGCTGTGCTGGGGTTTTTCTCACTGCCTGTGCCCCCTCCAGGCTGGAGCCAGCTGGCTGCCATGCACTGCGTGATGCTGCCCGACCTGCTGGGGCTGGAGAAGTTCCGGCCGCCGCTGCTGGAGATGCTGGCGCGCCGGTGGCAGGACCGCTGCCTGGAGGTGAGCCCAGCCTGCTGGGGTGCTGCTGTGCCGGGGCTGCATGTTCCCCTGCACGGGAGGCACAGCCAGGTCAATGCCTGCTCTTGTTGTTTGTGGTTCGGGGGGTTTTGTGGTTAAAGCCCAGCTTAACCCCGTGAGGAACAGCATGAAGTCTGTGTGGTTGTGACCCTCTGATGCCTTGAGAGGCAGCCTGCACAGAGTAAAGCAGGGATTTATTAAAAGGCCTCAATGGATACACCTTGGACCCCAGGTCATGAGTTTTCATCCTTTTTTAAGTTTTGGTCCATTTCCACATTGGGGTCAATTGTCCAATTCCAGCTCCAGGTTGTGCAGTCCCATCCTCCCAGTTTGCTCTCCTCAATTCCCTGTTGTTTGCACTTTATGGGCCTGAAGCTGCAGTGGTCCTTGGTGCTGGGGCTGGAAAAGGATTGTTTTATGTCACTGAACTCTGAAGAGAACTTGTTAACTCCTCATGTGAAGTTCAGAGTTACAGAATCTGGAAAACACCAAAGCTAAAACTGAACGCATCGCAACTCATTGTGCCACAAGAGTCCTGCTGGAACAGCTTCCAGTTAAAGCCTGGTTTAACCCTGTCAGGATTGGCTCTAAACCTTGGTGGTTTGTGACCCTGGGGCTGTGCTGGTGCCCTGCTGTGACCCCAGGGCTGTGCTGGTGTCCCTGCCGTGACCCTGGGGCTCTGTGTGCCGTGACCCCAGGGCTGTGTCTGTGTCCTGCAGGTGCGCGAGGCGGCGCAGGCGCTGCTGCTGGCGGAGCTGCGCAGGATCGAGCAGGCGGGCCGCAAGGAGACCATCGACACCTGGGCTCCCTACCTGCCCCAGTGCATGGACAGCGTCATCTCCCGTGAGGAGCTGCCCCTCAGCTGGGAAACCGGGGGGGAAAGGGCTGGGAACCCGACGTTCCAGTCATCCATGCTGGGAAAGGGATTGGGAACCCTCATTGCAGTCATCCATACCGGGAAGGGGATTGGGAACCCTCATTGCAGTCATTCATCCTGGGAACCCCTCATTGCAGTCATCCATACCGGGAAGGGGATTGGGAACCCTCATTCCAGTCATCCATCCTGGGAACCCCTCATTCCAGTTATCAATGCTGGGAAAGGGATTGGGAACCCTCATTGCAGTCATCATCCTGGGACAGGGATTGGGAACCCCTCATTCCCAATCATACATCCAGGAAAGGGATTGGGAACCCTCATTGCAGTCATTCATCCTGGGAACCCCTCATTGCAGTCATCCATCCTGGGAACCCCTCATTGCAGTCATCCATACTGGGAAAGGGATTGGGAACCCCTCATTGCAGTCATCCATGCTGGGAAAAGGGATTGGGAACCCTCATTCCAGTCATCATCCTGGGAACCCCTCATTGCAGTCATCCATACTGGGAACCCCTCATTCCAGTCATCCATACTGGGAAAGGGATTGGGAACCCTCATTTTAGTCATCATCCTGGGAACCCCTCATTGCAGTCATCCATCCTGGGAAAGGGATTGGGAACCCTCATTGCAGTTATCAATGCTGGGAAAGGGATTGGGAACCCCTCATTGCAGTCATCCATGCTGGGAAAAGGGATTGGGAACCCTCATTGCAGTTATCAATGCTGGGAAAGGGATTGGGAACCCCTCATTGCAGTCATCCATCCTGGGAACCCAAGGGATTGGGAACCCTCATTGCAGTCATCATCCTGGGAACCCCTCATTCCAGTCATCCATGCTGGGAACCCAAGGGATTGGGAACCCTCATTGCAGTCATCATCCTGGGAACCCCTCATTCCAGTCATCCATCCTGGGAAAGGGATTGGGAACCCCTCATTGCAGTCATCCATACTGGGAACCCCTCATTGCAGTCATCCATACTGGGAAAGGGATTGGGAACCCCTCATTCCAGTCATCCATACTGGGAAAAGGGATTGGGAACCCCTCATTCCAGTCATCCATACTGGGAAAAGGGATTGGGAACCCTCATTGCAGTCATCCATCCTGGGAACCCCTCATTCCAGTCATCCATCCTGGAAAGGGATTGGGAACCCTCATTCCAGTCATCCATCCTGGGAAGGGATTGGGAACAATTGGGATTGGGTTTTTATGGTAAGGGTTGAAACTCTTAGAATTAAGGGTACAGAGTTGGAGGAGTTGAAGGGAATAAGAATTATTTGGGATATAACAAATGTATTCTGCTAGGAGAGGGGGGGAGCATAGGAAATATACAGAAATATTCTTTATTCTGGCTGCTTTCTGCCCAGAAATCACCTGTGGGGCCTTCTGTTCCTGAAATTCTCTTGGTTTGGGTGGACTGTGGTTTGCTTTTGAAGGGAAAACCTGAGGTGTGGCAGCAGAAAATGGAAGGGATTTGATGTTTCTCCCGAGTGCTCTGGGCTGGAACGGGCAGGGACACCTCCCACCAGCCCAGGATGTGCCTGGGACACCTGAAAAGCCAAACAAAAACCAGATGTGGCTGTTTCTGGATGGGGGTGAGCAGGACCAAAGCAGGACGTGGAGGAGTGGGATGGGGTTTGGCTGCTGCACCCAGAGGGGACTGTCCCCAGTGGCTGATCCTGGGCTTGTCCTGCAGCTGGGGTGACCACAGAAGGCCTGCAGAGTGCCAGTGCCACCCCGGAGCCCTCGGGAGCAGAAGCCAAAGTGCAGGAGGAGGAGCCCGACCTGGTGGACGATGACATCGCAGCAGGTGAGCTCTCAGCTCATTAACACCGCCAGATAATTAACGTGCCTCCATTGCACTGCTCAGCTCTCAAAGCTGCCCACAGCCTGCAGCAGTCCTTCAGAGATTCTTCACAACTGTTCCCTAAACCTTTTATTCTGCTGGTTCAAGGGGGCTGCATCCTGAATTTTGGCTTCAGTGGGGTACACTGAGGAGAAAAGAGGGGAAAATAAGGATTTTGAGACGGCTTCACCTCAGTTTCTTTCTCTGGTGGACCAGCATTTGGTGGGATTGTTGGTGTGCTGCTCAATAGGATCTTTTCCAGCTTGGCATTATTGAGGTCCTTTCTTAAAAGGATCATTTGCACCTCAGAACTTAGGGAAGGGAAACAATTTCGGTGAAAATCCTTCACACACTCCACTCTTAAACATTTCAGGAGTTATTTAGGAAATCCGGTCTGTCCTCAAATCTCCTTTTAATTAGTTTAAAAGGTTTTTTTGGGTAACTAAAAATAGACCAAATGTTTGGTTTTAATAATTCACACATGGACAGCAGGGTTTTTTCCCACTTGGGCATAAATTCTCCTGGCTCCAGGGCTCAGAATTTGGGAATTTGATTAATTGGCTTATTTGAATTGTGTAATTTGTAGAATTTCTGATTTTGGTTCCACAATAAACTCATTAAAAAATTAGATTCTCATCCCCTAAATGTCCCTTCTGAGGGGGATTTTGCTGGGTGGGCCCAGAGCTTTAAAAGCTGGATAAAAGGTGCCTGATATTCCCCATGTGAGCAGCACAGGATCCATTTTGTCTCTGCCTATTTCCCTGGAAAAGCCTGCAGCATCCTCACCCATTTTGTGTTCCCACATGCTGCAGCACAATGAGATATTCCCTCCTAAAAGGGAGCAGAAAATTCCAGCCGGGAATGGCTGCAAAAATACTCATTTTGTGTGGAAAAGCACATCTTCTACCTGCAATTAAAGGAATTAAGTTGTAATTTCCAATGCATGACAGCTCCCAGCACTTCAAGAGCTCTGCTGTGAAATTATTCCCGATTTAGAGCTGCAGATACTCCAGAGCAATGATGCTGTTTGTTGTTAGAAGTGGGTAACTGGCACTGAATTTCGATGGCAGACATCACAGGGGATGGGCTGTGAGGGAGAAATCCCCAAAATTCTCTTTCCAGGCAGGAATTCCGTGCTGCTCCCTCCAGTGGGGCTGGCAGAGGGCGCTGTGCCCCCAGCAATGCCCAGCCTTGCAGCAACCCCAGGATTTATTAAACATTCTCCTGCATTTCCCTTGTGGGCACTGTCACCGGGCAATATTTTCATTTATCTGCAGAGAATCCTCACAGCTCTCTCTGTGTGTTAATTTATCCACGTGGGATCTCTGTTTGCAGTATTTCTGTATTTCCAGGGTTATTTATATGGATAAATCCCAGAGCTGAGCCTGCTGGAAGTGCTGTGTAGGATTCTCCAGGGATTTTGTGGGTCAGCTTGATTTTGGGGTGGGCTCCTGGCTCTGTGCCCAGCTCCTGCAGCCCCCCTTCACCCACACCCTCCATTCCTCTGCCAGATTACCTGCAGACCCCACTCAGCCTTTAATCCTTTTATTCAGAGCTGGGCTGAAATTAATTTTTGTGCAAAGCCAATTAAGGGGAGCTGGGCAGCCACGTGCTCGTGGTGTTAACTGCAGCCTGAGCCCTGCCTGTGCTCCACCATCTCCCCAGCCTGCAAACCACGGGAATTTGGGCATTTTTGCCCCTGCCCGCCCTGCTGCAGCTCCCCTGGGCTCTGCTGGATGGACCTTCTGAGGGTTGGTTTGTGTGCAGCTGGGGTTGTCCCAGCTGAACCCCCCTGGTTTTGTCCTTGCTGGCCCCACAGCTTGTGTTCTGCACCCAGAGCTGCTGGAGGTTATCAATTTTCTGCCTGTGATCAAGGGTCCTGTCAGGAAAATGGATCTGGGTGTCAGCCCAGGCTGTGATTAAAGGGGGACAAAATCCCAAATTGCCCTGGCCACGTGACAGGGCTCCTCTTCCAGGTGTTGTTCCAGGGGAAATTCTGCCTGGACACTTCATTCCCTTAATTTGGGGCTTCCCCTCGTAATTAAAACCCTAAAATCACCCATTAAGGAGCTTTTATCCCCCTGTGTTTAAGCAGGTTTTTCCCCATGCAGAGGTGGGAATTCCTTGTGGGGTTAACAAGAAGCCCAGCCCAGCCCAGGGAGCTTTCCTGGGGGACAGCAGTGGAGCAAGGTAGATTTTATTTTTGACATTCCAGGTTGATACCCTGGAAATGAAACCCTCTTGATGCAGATCCTGTTGCCCAGAGAGCTTGAGAATTCCCTGGAAGTGCCCAAAGCCAGGCTGGATGGTGCTGAGCCCCAGCACGGGCTGGCACAGGGCTGGGGTGTCACACAGAGGGCTGGGACAGGGCTGGGGTGTCACACAGAGGGCTGGGGTGGCCCACAGAGGGCTGGGACAGGGCTGGCCTGTCACACAAACGGCTCCTGGCCACCTCCAGCTGCTCTGCCCTGCTTTGTTCCAGCCCCTGTGCATCCTGCTTCCTCCAAAGGCAGTTGCTATCGATTTTTTTCCCTTTTTTTTTCCCCTCCCTTCCCATTGTTCAGCTTTCTCTTGTTTTTCTCTCCCTTTTGGCTGGCGGGGTTGCCTGGCCACGGCTCCTAAAATTTGGTTAAATTCCTTTTTTTTGCTGTGGAGGCCCGTGGGTGTCATTAACAGAGACACCCCCTGCGCTTCATTAATCCACCCCTCGTTAATCCAATAAATTTAAATATCCTAACATTTAATAGGAAGTGGTGATGGATCCTATATCAAAATGCAAAGAACTTATCCTGAAAAAAATCCTTCTTTTAAAAACAATAAAAATTAGAAGCTGTCAATTTAAAGTGAGTGAGAAGCAACCCAGAAATCCATAGGTAAACATGGAATTCCATGGATCTGCTGTGACTGAGCAAACAAACCTGGAAATTAGGGTGACTTTTTTTCCCCATGAGTTCTTGGCAGGTTTTGAAGGGATATTTGACTTTTTTTGAGGTTTTTAGAGGTGAATGGAATCCCATCCATGCCTGGACACCGCGGTGTCCCCAAGGACACGGTTGATGCCATTGATGCCATTGGCAATTGGTGATGTTCTTGGCAGGTTTTGAAGGAAGAAGAAGATTGGCAATGCTCTTGGCAGGTTTTGAAGGAAGAAAGAGAACATTGGTGATGTTCTTGGCAGGTTTTGAAGACATATTTTGAGGTTTTACAGGTGAATGGAATCCTGTCCATGCCTGGACACCACGGTGTCCCCAAGGACGCGGTCGATGCCATTGATGCCGTTGGCAATTGGTGATGTTCTTGGCAGGTTCTTGGCCGGTTTTGAAGGAATATTTGACTTTTTTTGAGGTTTTTAGAGGTGAATGGAATCCCATCCATGCCTGGACACCGCGGTGTCCCCAAGGACACGGTTGATGCCATTGATGCCATTGGCAGTTGGTGATGTTCTTGGCAGGTTTTGAAGGAAGAAGAACACTGGTGATCTTCTTGTCAGGTTCTTGGCAGGTTCTTAGCAGGTTTTGAAGGAATATTTGACTTTTTTTGAGGTTTTTAGAGGTGAATGGAATCCTGTCCATGCCTGGACACCCCGGTGTCCCCAAGGACGCGGTCGGCGCCGTTGATGCCACAATGCCATTGGCAATTGGTGATGTTCTTAGCAGGTTTTGAAGGCATATTTTGAGGTTTTAGAGGTGAATGGAATCCTGTCCACCCCTGGACACCGCGGTGTCCCCAAGGACGCGGTCGGCGCCGTCGATGCCGCGACGCCGCCGTTCATTTGCCGTGCCATCACTGACAGAGCTCTGGGCTCTCCTGCAGGCTGCCTGGCGGGGCTGGCCCAGCCCAAGAAGGTGTCCACGTCCTACGAGGAGCGGCGCAAGCAGGCCACGGCCATCGTGCTGCTGGGCGTCATCGGCGCCGAGTTCGGCGCCGAGATCGAGCCGCCCAAGCTGCTGACGCGGCCGCGCAGCTCCAGCCAGATCCCCGAGGGCTTCGGCCTCACCAGCGCCGGCTCCAACTACTCCCTGGCCAGGCACACGTGTGAGTAGCTCTGCTGCCTCTCTGCGTTCCCTTTTCCTGGGAAGGAGCAGCCTGGGGGGTGGGATGGGGCTGCTGCTGGCCCAGCGTGCTCCAAGCTTGTCCAGCCTGGCCTGGGGCAGTTCCAGATGGGAGCTGATTGTAACTGGGGAAAAAAAATCTGATCATCATGATGCAAAAAAGAAGTGATTTTTAATTTAGGCCTGAAAATATCTTGGCTTGATAGCTGAGAGAAGATATAGAGTGAAAATCCTGGCCACTGGGCCAGGAGCAGAAAGGAATTTTAACCCAGCTCTCCAAATTTCTGTGTCTCTCTGAGCAATCAGGGAAAAAAAAATCATCTAGAAAGGGTCACAATCAAGTTAAATCCTATTCGTGGAGTCCATCATTTGGGTTTAGCTGGATCTTGATCAGAGTTCTCAGTGTCTCGTTCCTGCCTGGGCTATTGATTTTCCCGAGCAAATAATTTCATTTTTAAAATCCATTGGCAAACTGGGGATAACAAGGCTGCCTGGAGCCGTGTGCTCAGAGAGATTCCACAGCAAGGCAAGACATTTTGGGAATGCAGGGGCTTCTGTGCAGTGACAATAAGTGATAAATATTAGCATTTGGGTTCATAAAGTGACGGAAGGAGCAAATGTGCCAATGCAGAATGAAACACCTGGAATGAAATTCTGCTTTAATACCACTTGGGGTGGGAATGGGCTGCCTGAGGAGTTGTCCCACCACTGCATTTTTGTGTGAACACCAAAGGGCAGCAGCACATCCGGGGTCTGGCCGTGCTGTGTGAGCCTTTCCAGGGCTAATTACCTCGTCTGCCCGACTCTAATGTGACATGTTTATTGCCCTAACGAACAGCTCATTAGCGCGGGATGTTTTTGTCAATATTCATTCCTTCGCTGGAGCCGGGCAGAGCTTTAAACAAAGCTGGGCAGCCCTGGCACCTTCGGGTCAGGGCTGCTGTGCTGCTGCCAGCTGCAGCTGCTGAGGGCACGGGGGCATCCCAGGGCAGCACTGCCTGAGGGGGCACCTTTTAAAAGGGTCTGGGACACAGGCAGGTGACAGGAAGGAACTTTGGGGGCTGCTTCTCCCAGATCGGGGTTGGTTGGTGTGAATCAACTGGAAAAACTCAGTCCTGCAAACAGCAGGAGGCTTGTTTAATAAACAAAACAAGCAACTTGTTGAGGACAGTTGAAGCAAAACCCGATAAAATCAGCAATTATCTTTACCACAAGAAGCAGTATTGAGGGGTAATAAATAACGATGGGGAGATAACGATAAATTACCGGCGGGCCGCTTGCCTCAGCCCTCCTCCACTTACGTGCAATTGCTTTCATTGCAACTGTTAAATACAATATTCATAAGCATTTCCAAAATGTGCAGAGCCGGGATGGAGGGTCAGGATTGGTGAAGTCATTTGGGGTGTTTCTCTCCCTTTAAGCCTCAGAGATATTGGGGCATGTCCACTTCCGTTTCCCCCCAGACTGCACTTGCTGTGCAGATCTGGGAGCCAGCGAGGCACTGGGGCGGGTTGGGTGGCTCTGGGCACGGGGCAGGGGTGGCCCTGGGGGTGTGTGGGGCCCCGTGGCAGCTGCTCTCACTGTCCCCCAGGCAAGGCGCTGACGTTCCTGCTGCTGCAGCCGCCCAGCGCGCGGCTGCCGGCGCACAGCACCGTGCGCCGCACCGCCATCGACCTCATCGGCCGCGGCTTCACCGTCTGGGAGCCCTACATGGACGTGTCGGCCGTGCTCATGGGGCTGCTGGAGCTCTGCGCCGACGCCGAGAAGCAGCTGGCCAAGTGGGTGCCACGGCCGTGCCAGCCCTGGCAGGGGGGACGAGGGAGAGGGGCGAGGAGCGGCCCTGGGGTGGAGGGCAGGGACAGCTGGGTGCTGGAAAGGGGGGAATGGAATTCCCACAGGAACTGTGGCTGCCCATCAGCAGTGTCCAGGGCCAGGCTGGACAAAGCGTGAGGCATCCCTAAGGTTCCTTTCAACCCACACCTTGCCACGATTCCATGAAATATTTGTTGGCAAGCACAGAATTTGAATGGCACCTTTCCACATCCATCACTCTTGAGGAGGTCAGTCACTTCTGACGTTATTCTAAGGTAGACGTTACCCATTTTATATGTTTTAATTTCCTCAAGGTACAAAGAATGAATCCTCGCGCTGTGTTGGACAAATTGGATTACCATTGTTTTTTGTGTGAGTGCAGTTCTGCCCTGTAGTGTGACAGGAGGCAGCAGCACCTTGTCCCTTCCCAGAGCCCCTCCTAAGCTCTGTTCTATGTAAATACTGACTTCCAGCATCCAAGTGAGCACGGCTCTTCAGCGAGTCCTTCTGCTCGTGTGATTCCACCCTTAGCTGTCAGGAAGATTAGTCTGGCTCTCCCTCCAAAGAGCAGGGAACAAATGAAGGGATCAGCGTGGAGCCTTGAGGAGCCCGGCCCAATTTTCCTCATGATAAATTGCATAATAAGCGCGAAAGCGTTCGCTTATTAATCCATAACAAGATTTAGATTGAAAACGGCCTGGTACATTGCTGACAGATCCAGGGTGGAGGGAGATGGAAAGAAATGGAGCAGCAATGTGTGCAGGGGTTAAGTGTGGCTCTCACCCTGCCGGAGCCCCGCTGAGCTCCCGCTTTGTGCCGGATTTGCCGTGGACACAATAACGGCACACAGCTGCCAGCGCCTCTCCCCCAGGTTTTATTAAAGAGCTTTTATGTCAAGCTTCTGCTTTTAGATAGAAAAGGAGAAATCACATTTATTGACCAGGAAAACGAGTGGGTTTCTTTTTTCCCTGCTGAATCAAGGGACTGTCCGAGCTGTTAGGCACAGCTCGGGTGCTTGGAACTCCTTGGCTCGTCCTGGCTCCCGAAGTGCCAAGGGAAGCTGCTCACTTGTGAGGATCAAGAGTGTTTTCCCAGCATTCTGAGGCTTTGATGTCTTGGCTGGGATGATGATAGGAATCATTTTTGGCTGTGTTTTTGCATTCTGAGTTAAGCTACACACAGGGAGAGGTTTGGGTTGGGGGTATTTTAGGATCATCCCATTCCCCCCTGCCATGGACTGGGACACCTTCCATTGTCCAGGAGTCCCATCCAGCCTGGTCTGAAACAATTCCAGGGATGGGGCAGCCACAGCCAGATGAGCAAATCACTTTAGGGTAATCCTTGCATTTCTGTCTGTGCCTTGGAGCACTCTGACCTGGTGGAAGGTGGGCTGGGATGGTCTGGGTGCTGTTGTCCTGGCAGGGCTGGCTCTCCCCTCCCTGTCACATCCTCCCGGGGAAGGAATTCACTGAAAGCCTGTTGCTTTCCAGGGAAATGCACACTTTGCCAAGCTTCTGTAGGGGAAAACACTGCTGGTGTGACACTTCAGAAAGGGAGAGAGGCTTTACTTGGTTTCACATTTGGGAGTTTTAATTTGCACAGTGATGGGGAAGGAAAATGAACTGGTTGGGATTATAAACTCCTGCTGTTCTCTTCCCAAAATATCAGTCAGAGAGCACGGGGGAGAGGGAGGAACCCCTTCCACAGGTGATCCAGAAAAATACGTGGCTGCCCCATCCCTGGAAGTGTTCAGGGCCGGGTTGGACAGGGCTGGGAGCAGTCTGGGAGAGTGGAAGGTGTCCCTGCCCATGGCAGGGGGTGGAACAGCTTACCCTTAAAACCCCTTCCAACCCAAACCAGCCTGTGATTCCATTTTGCACATTTTTGGATAATGTGCAGGGCACGTAGAAATTTTATTTTTGCATTTACTGGGTACTTAGCACCTTATTGCTTTTTGCTTTTATCTTGTCACAGCAAGTAAAAGCCTTGAATTAAGGAGAATTACCCTGGCCAGGGGATTTTTCAGGCTGTGTTTAAAATACTGTAAAAGCCCAACCCATAAATCCTTGGCAGGACGCTCCGGGCCTCCGTGGGGTGATATGTATTCAGCACATACAGATAATTTGTTAACAAGGCCTTTTGCCCACTTTGGACAGATGCACTTACTGTTTTCAATCTTCATGGTTAATTATTCGATTTGGGGTTGATGCTGGAACACCCTGACTCCTAATCACTGCTCTTTGTTGGGAGTCCATTATATTGGAACTGCCGGAGTGCTCCCGGTGACCTTGAAGTGACATTATAAGCTGGTTCTAATCTTTTCACTCTATATTTCTAACGCCGCTCTCCTTTGTGCCTGCCTTTGTGTGCCTCCCGTTTAGCATCACAATGGGGCTGCCCCTGAGCCCGGCGGCCGACTCGGCGCGCTCGGCTCGCCACGCGCTGTCGCTCATCGCCACGGCCCGCCCGCCCGCCTTCATCACCACCATCGCCAAGGAGGTGAGAGCCCGCCGGGGGCTCGGGAGCTCTTCCCGGGCCGGGCCGGGCGGGGAGCGCGCTGTGTGCGGGGTATGGCCCCGGCTGAGCCGGGGGACGGGGCCCGGCGGGGCCCGGGAGGTGTGCGGGGTGCAGGGCTCAGCAGTGCCCGGGAGGTGTGCGGGGTGCAGGGGTCAGAGGTGCCCGGGAGGTGTGCAGGGCTCAGCAGTGCCCGGGAGGTGTGCGGGGTGCAGGGCTCAGAGGTGCCCGGGAGGTGTGCGGGGTGCAGGGGTCAGAGGTGCCCGGGAGGTGTGCGGGGTGCAGGGCTCAGCAGTGCCCGGGAGGTGTGCGGGGTGCAGGGCTCAGCAGTGCCCGGGAGGTGTGCGGGGTGCAGGGCTCAGCAGTGCCCGGGAGGTGTGCGGGGTGCAGGGCTCAGCAGTGCCCGGGAGGTGTGCGGGGTGCAGGGCTCAGAGGTGCCCGGGAGGTGTGCGGGGTGCAGGGCTCAGAGGTGCCCGGGAGGTGTGCGGGGTGCAGGGCTCAGAGGTGCCCGGGAGGTGTACGGGGTGCAGGGCTCAGCGGTGCCCGGGGGGTGTGCGGGGTGCAGGGCTCAGCAGTGCTGGGTTCAGGGCTCAGCAGTGCTGGGATCAGGGCTCAGCAGTGCTGGGATCAGGGCTCAGCAGTGCAGGGTTCAGGGCTCAGCAGTGCTGGGATCAGGGCTCAGCAGTGCTGGGATCAGGGCTCAGCAGTGCAGGGTTCAGGGGCTCAGCAGTGCTGGCTCCAGGGGCTCAGCAGTGCTGGGTTCAGGGCTCAGCAGTGCTGGGATCAGGGCTCAGCAGTGCTGGCTCCAGGGGCTCAGCAGTGCAGGGTTTAGGGGCTCAGCAGTGCTGGGTTCAGGGGTCAGAGACAGTGCTGGCTCCAGGGGCTCAGTGGTGCCCTGTTGGCAATGCTGGCTCCAGGGGCTCAGCTGACCTGGCGGCAGTGCTGGCTCCAGGGGCTCAGTGGTGCTGGGTTCAGGGGTCAGAGACAGTGCTGGCTCCAGGGGCTCGGTGGTGCTGGGTTCAGGGGTCAGAGACAGCGCTGGCTCCAGGGGCTCAGCGGTGCCCTGTTGGCAATGCTGGCTCCAGGGCTCAGCTGCCCTCGAGGCACTGCTGGCTCCAGGCCCAGCCTGGCCGCCCCCGAGCCTCTCCGCAGCCGGCCCCTGCCCCCCAGGTGCACAGGCACACGGCGCTGGCGGCCAACACGCAGTCGCAGCAGAACATCCACACCAGCACGCTGGCCCGCGCCAAGGGCGAGATCCTGCGCGTCATCGAGATCCTCATCGACAAGATGCCCGCCGACGTGGTGGACCTGCTGGTGGAGGTGAGGCCTGAGCTGCTGCCTCCGCTCAGGAGCTTCCCTGTGGGCTTTGGGAGGGGAGAAATACCAATTTCTTACACTCTAAAATTGCATTAAATAAATCGTGCTGTTGGGAAAAACATCCTAAAGGTCAAAGCCAGGGTGGACGCAGCTTGGGCCAACCTGATCTGCTGGAAAGTGCAGGGCTTGGAATGGGATGATCTTCACAGCTTGAATTATAGAGCGTACACACAGATCGTCAACTGAACGGTGATTTTTGTTCTCAAGGTGATGGACATCATCATGTACTGCCTGGAAGGATCTTTGGTTAAGAAAAAGGGTCTTCAGGAATGTTTTCCAGCCATCTGCAGGTGAGCTCTTCCTCTGGGGATCCTGTGAAGTAAATGATGGGATCACCAGCAGGATGTATTTCCTAATTAAGGGTGAAAGTCTTTTAGGTGACACAACAAAGAGTGAAAGGTGATTTATAAATGGGGACATTTCCAGTATCTTTAAATGTGAATAAATATCCCAGTCATCCTCTTAAACTGGTCCAGCCAATAAATTGTAATAATCACCTGTCAGCCATTACATTTTAATTTAATAACCTATTAAAATATTGAATAGTTTCACGGAAAGAACAATTATCCTATTGCCAGGCTGGATACTGATGGAGATGATCTTCCTCCTTCCTGGTGCTTTAAGTGGCTTTCCTTAAAACATAAAGGCAAGGATAAATGGGAATTGGTGCCCCATCTCCCTATTCCTGTGTATATTTATAGCAGTCCAGGAGTTTAAAATTCTCTGCAATTGCTGGTAATATTTCCTGGTTATAGCCAGTGTAAAAATGATCCAGCACCAGCGGGGCCCACGGGGAATTGCCACCAGGCCAGAGCAGATGGGGAGATCTCTGGGGACACCCCACTGTGTGTCCCAGTGTTCCCAGTGTTCCAGTGCTGCCCTGGACCTGTGCACATGTGGCCAAACCCTTGGACCACGGGAAGAGCAGGCTGAGGGAAGGACGGTCAGCGCCTCAGGGAGGGACACCCCGCCCTGCCAAGCTGCAGCTGAGCTGCGTTTCCCTTTTCCCTGCACAAAAACTGGGGCTTTTCCTCCTTCTCTTCTGTTCTTCATTGGTTTCTCCCCGTGTTCCATCCTGCTTTTCCTCCCAGCTGCCATCCATGCATGTCTCGTACCTGCGTGTGAGCAGTTGCTATGGCACTGGGAATCCCCAGGAACCCGGAGAGAAGGCTGAAGGATGGCTTCTTTGAAGCCCTAAACATGCTCAGCAATACAGTTTGAGACTGGTTCCAGGTGTTTCTTCTGGTGCATTTTGGCAGAGGAAAATCTAGCTGCAAAATTCCAACGTAATTCAGAATGCAGCTGGCACTTCCACAGGTCTGCTCTCCTGTGATGAGGCACAGTGATATCCCCAAGGATTTGAGTTTGCAGTTAGCATTTAGTGTCTTTGGCTTTCAAAGTGTTGAAATTCCTGGGATTTTGCAGCTGTTGGAATTCCATATGGTCAGACTGGGTGTTCAGGACTATTGCAGCCTTTACCCCAAGGGTGTTATTGGAGTGTGTGATGGCGAATTTCCCTCTTTCTTTACGCCCATCAAAAATTGATGAGTTTGCTTATTTCTCCTTCCACTTCCCTTCCTTTCTGTCTGATTTCCACGGGGAAATGCCCTCAGTCACGCAGGGTGTTGGATGGGCACCTAACCAGCTTTACTGAGCTGTTCCAGCACAGGGAGGGTACCCCCATGCCATAAATAAACCTGCTGGACAAATCTGCTCAGGTTCCATGGATCACACCCACCCTCAGCTGTTTCTGTGGAGTGCCAGGTGTTCCAGGGCAGCGAGCAGGGCTGTAAACCAGCTCTGAGCCTGCCGTGCCAGCCTCACTGCCCGCTGTGCTGCCCCCCAGGTTCTACATGGTGAGCTACTACGAGCGCAGCCACCGCGTCGCCGTGGGCGCGCGCCACGGCTCCGTGGCCCTCTACGACATCCGCACGGGCAAGTGCCAGGTGAGCAGGGGCTGGGGCATCGCTGCTGCTGCTGCTGCTGGGTGCCCGGGACAGCACCAGGGATCAGCAGCCCAGTCGAGGAGCGCTGCTGGCCGCGCTCCCTGGCACCGCGCGGGTGCCACCGGGTTCGCCCCAGGGTTGTCTCTCCTGGGCTGACAGTCCCCTGAAATTTGGAATTAGTTACTCTGTGCTGTAAATTCAGAAGTTCAGAAGTGCAATATTCAGAAGTTCCTTACTTTTCTAAATAGTCTTCCACATTAACCATGAAAAATAGTGCTGCGGGTGACCAAATGGACTCCCAGGATAATTAGGTCCTTTTCAGGTTTAATTATTATGAGTGAGATACAAAAATTTTCCAGATCAATTACTATGGGGCAGTACCATCTATTGGATACAGGTTCCTGCCTCCAAGTCCGATTTTATACGTAATTTCTCACAACTGCAGATTTTTCTGGCTGCTCAAAAACATGGAATAACTTTAGGACGGTGCAGCTGAAAAAGCTGTGCCATCAGAGAAAAGCTCAGGTTTTTAATTTTCTTTCCTGTGAGGGGTTTTGGGATCCTAAAAAGCATTTTGGGTTTAGTTTTTTTCCCCCTTCCAGGTAATTTTAATTTTTTTGAGAAAGGTGGTTGTAGGAACTGACTGAGAAATTACTTGGAGTGATCAATAGGATGATGGGTATCAAAAATCCCCCTTTTTAATAAAAATTAAACCAGCATTTGTCTAGGATGGGCTTTCCCCTCAGTAAAATTTACTATGTTAGTAGACTGTATTCAGACTATTCCAAATGCAAACACTGAATCTCTTTCTCCATAGCTCCACATCAAAAGCAGGTTCTCTCTCCTCTGCCATGACATGACCCCGTTAACCCTCTCGGGGTGCTGCTGCTGTTGCGATGTGGCTCCGTGGGGCTGCTGGGGCTGGCAGTGCCCTCGCCGTGCTGGGACTGATGTGTGCCCCAGCGTGGCTGGCTGCTGATGGCTCCCACAGCAGAGCTGCTGACCCCACCGCTCGCTGCCCACGGCTGCTCACCCGTCTCCATGGCACCCCAATAAATGCCCTGCTCCCTGCCTCCGGGAGCCAGCCCGTCCTCAGCCACGGCTTCTGTCCCCGTTCCGAGGAGAATCCCTGTGCTCATGTGCTGTCCCACACAGCAGCAGCAGCAGCCCTCCATATTCCCCTCCATATTCCTCCTCACACATTCCCCCTCACACATTCCTGCTCCATATTCCCCCTCCATATTCCCCCTCACCTATTTCCCCTCACATATTCCCTCTCCAGATTCTCCCCCACTCATTCCTCCTCCATATTTCCCCTCACACATTCCTCCTCACACATTCCTGCTCTATACTCCCCCTCACTGATTCCTCTTCCGTATTTCCCCTCATACATTCCCGCTCCATATTCACCCTCACTCATTGCTCCCTCATATTTCCCCTCACTCATTCCCCTCCATATTTCCCCTCACATATTCCCCCTCTATATTTGCCCTCACTCATTGCTCTTCCATGTTTCCTCTCACACATTCCCCCTCACACCTTCCCGCTCCATATTTCCTCTCACCCATTCACCTCTATCTTCCCCTCACTCATTCCCCTCCATATTCCCCTCACACATTCCCCTCCATGCTCCCCTCACACATTCCCGCTCCATATTTCCCCTCAGCCATTCACCTCTACCTTCCCCTCACTCCTCCTCCATCTTCCCCTCACACATTCCCCTCCATCTTCCCCTCACACATTCCCCTCCATGTTCCCACTCCATATTCCCCTCACACATTCTCCTCCATGTTCCCCTCACACATTTCCCCTCACACATTCCCCTCCATCTTCCCCTCACACATTCCCCTCCATGTTCCCCTCACACATTCCCCTCCATGTTCCCCTCACACATTTCCCCTCACACATTCCCCTCCATGTTCCCCTCACACATTCCCCTCCATGTTCCCCTCACACATTCCCCTCCATGTTCCCCTCACACATTTCCCCTCACACATTCCCCTCCATGTTCCCCTCACACATTCCCCTCCATGTTCCCACTCCATATTCCCCTCACACATTCTCCTCCATGTTCCCCTCACACATTTCCCCTCACACATTCCCCTCCATCTTCCCCTCACACATTCCCCTCCATGTTCCCCTCACACATTCCCCTCCATGTTCCCCTCACACATTCCCCTCCATGTTCCCCTCACACATTCCCCCTCACACTTTCCCCTCCATGTTCCCCTCACACATTCCCCTCCATGTTCCCACTCCATATTCCCCTCACTCATTCCCCTCCGTGTTCCCCTCACACATTCCCCTCCATGTTCCCCTCACACATTCCCCTCCATCTTCCCCTCACATATTCCCCTTCATGTTCCCCTCACACATTCCCCTCCATGTTCCCCTCACACATTCCCCTCCATGTTCCCCTCACACATTCCCCTCCATCTTCCCCTCACACATTCCCCTCCATGTTCCCCTCACCCGTTCCCCCTCAGACATGACAGGGGTTCCATTCTGAAGCAAAGAATTCCTCAGAACTGGCTGAACTCCATTCCAGTTTTGGGAACAGCTAGCAGTGGTGTTTGCTGTGGAATCCGTGCCGAGCTTTCCCGGCTGGAGCAGCAGTGGGTTTATGGCAGGTTCTTTGGGGTGCAGGGGGCTCAGGGCTGTGTGCCAGGCTCTCCCCGCTGGATGGAGCAGTGGGTTTGTGGCAGGTTCTTTGGGGTGCAGGGGGCTCAGGGCTGTGTGCCAGGCTCTCCCCGCTGGATGGAGCAGTGGGTTTGTGGCAGGTTCTTTGGGGTGCAGGGGGCTCAGGGCTGTGTGCCAGGCTCTCCCCGCTGGATGGAGCAGTGGGTTTATGGCAGGTTCTTTGGGGTGCAGGGGGCTCAGGGCTGTGTGCCAGGCTCTCCCCGCTGGATGGAGCAGTGGGTTTATGGCAGGTTCTTTGGGGTGCAGGGGGCTCAGGGCTGTGTGCCAGGCTCTCCCCGCTGGATGGAGCAGCCCCTGGCAGATGTGCAGTGCCCTCACCCAGGGGGGGCTCCAGGTGCCCCGCAAGGTTCATGTGTGGTTTTATCCTGGTGTTTTACCCTGGGGCACTGCCTGCCATTGCACAGCCAAATCACGGCTGCCTTTCCCTGTCCCTGTCCCTGTCCCTGCCCCTTTCCCTGTCCCTGTTCCTGTCCCTTTCCCTGTCCCTGTCCCCTGTCCCTGTCCCTGTCCCTGTCCCTGTTCCTGTCCCTTTCCCTGTCCCTGTCCCTGCCCCTGTCCCTGTCCCTGTCCCTGTCCCT
Source organism: Passer domesticus (assembly GCF_036417665.1). NCBI lineage: Eukaryota > Metazoa > Chordata > Aves > Passeriformes > Passeridae > Passer > Passer domesticus. Next base: position 259,003 of record NC_087512.1, read on the forward strand.
GCCCCTGTCCCTGGGGCTGAGCGTGGCTCTCCCAGCCGGGGCTCCAGGGCCGTGCCAGTTCTCAGCTCCATCCCCAGGGCCATTCCCTGGGTGGCTCTGTGATTTTATTTTAAAGATTTAAAAATTAAAGATTAAAGCAGGTTGTGCGGCGCTCCTGTCCCAGGTGAGGCAGAGGTTAAACTCAGCAGCTCCCCAAAAAGAAGGTGGAGCTTCCCTCAGCACCTTCCATCACAATCCCATGATGACTATTGATCCCCTCCTTCCTCCTTCCCAGCTTCTCCCGGCTCTGGCAGTCCTGCATCTTGATCGGGGCTGAGATGAGATCTGGGATTTGATAAAGATAATTGATGCTTCTCAGGGAATTGGAAACAGTTCTGAGGGCAGCAGCTCCACCTGGAAATGTGCCCTTTGTTTGCCCAGCCCCGAGCCCCACGGCCACGGCCCGAATTAGGCACAAATGGCAATTTTTATCCCAAAATCAACCCTTGGAGTAACAGTTACAACAATAATTCATAGCAATGTCAAAGGATTAGGCAACAGGATTAAGGTATCGTTGAGCACAAGCTCTGTTTGCCCAATTAAACACTAAGATAATATTACATTCCAACCAAATTCTTAATATTTTGCGTAAGATTCCTAATTATTAACACAGAGGTAAAAATCCTGCACTTAAAGGTGCAGTAACACAGGAAAATACTGATGCTATAAATGCTATTTTATATCAGATTAAACACTAAAATGAGACTGGAGAGAGAGATGGCAGGTAACTGAATTTTAGGATACCTGATAGTTGATGGGAAAATATTAATCTTTTCCCAGGTGAATTCTTGCTGAGTACCCGAATCTGGCCCAAAATCCCCCAATTAATTCCTCAGTACAGGTTCTTTAATTATCTTCTTTTCCTTTACGACCATATTTGGGTCTATAAGGGGAGACTCTGAAATATTCCATTTTTATTGATTAAATCTTGGGATTCATCATAAATATTTAGAGCTGCATTTCAGAAATACATGTAATTTTTGTACCTAAAACCTGGGTCATTTGCACCGGAAGATTAAAGAGAAACAGAAGTTATTTTGGGTTTATTTCAAAGCAAAAACTACTTTTAAGCCTGGGCTGGAATCAATAATGTTTGGTCCTGGGTCCTTCCAGAATTAAAATCCCAGCAATCCCAGCATTAATTGGATTGTGCAGGGCTGATTTTCTTTCAGTCCTGGATGCCTTGGCAAAGTTTGATTTATGTGGAAGGCAGAAAAGGATTTAATATTCCATTTGGAATGAATCGTGGCCTGGCTTAATTAATGACAGAGGAGAAGATGCTGCTCTTGAAAGCAGGGCTTTAAAAACCTGCAGCCCACACCTGCACTTCCAGCAGAGCTGTCCCTGGAAAGCACCCCCTGAAATCCAGAGAAAAGGCAATTCCTGAGTGCAGCCTCAGCTGGATGGGCCAGATAGCACAGGGAGGGATTTCCACTGGTTTGTTTATTAAATCAGATGATTAGAGGTGCTGGAACCGGCGTGGGTTTGCAGAGCTTTCCCTTGCATTGCTTCAAACACGGGGATTTCTTTGGAAATCTGGCATTTTGCTGCACTTACTGATCCAGAGTGGGTTTTTACATCACCTTTAGGGGCTTGTGCAGTTCAGTGGAGACTGTCCCCAGCTCTGGGCTGGGAACTGGGTTGTGGGGTGATGGGGTGATGGGGTGATGGGGCAGGTGCCCTTCCCCTTCAGGCCCTCGCAGAGGGGAGCTGGGAGCAGCTGCCCCATCCTTGGGGACAGTGAGGACGTTTCCAAGCTGGTGTCCCACCCTGTGTGCCCGAGCGCCTGCTGTGGTCTGCCTTTGCTAAGAGCACAGAAATCCTGGCTGGGGAGGATTAGCATCAATTAGAGAAGCACTGCCTTTAAATAACAAAGCAGCTGGATTCCCTCAAGGATTTGTGCTTCTTGGAACGGATTCCAGGAGTAAAAAAGAGCAACAAGTGTGCTGCTCCTATTGATTTCAACCTTTGTCTCACCAAAACATCTTTTATTGACAAGTGTTCCGTGCTTGTTAAGTGCTAAAGAGCGGGATGGGGCTAACTAATTAACTGTGGGGATCCCATTAAACAGAGACATTTGGGGTTCACTCACCTTTTCCACCAGGAATAAATTAATACCTTAATGGGTTCTTAATAGATCAGGCTCATTGCAGGTGCACACCCGGGGATGGTCACGGGGGCTGCTGGTGGGGTTCTGCTGGTGCTGATCCAGTGGGGTGGGGTGTTCCAGGAGAACTTGGGTTTTTGGGGCCTTTTTGGGGTGCTGCTGGGGGAGAGGAGCTCTCTGGGGCGGCCTGCCCCTCACTGCTGTGGTGTGTGCTGTTCCCAGACCATCCACGGCCACAAGGGACCCATCACGGCCGTGGCCTTCGCCCCCGACGGCCGCTACCTGGCCACCTACTCCAACTCGGACAGCCACCTGTGCTTCTGGCAGGTGAGGACACCCTCCTCCTCCTCCTCCTCCTCCTCCTGTGTGCCACCACCTCGGGGGGGATTTCATCCCTGCTCTTCATGCATTAAACGGCTCCAGCGGGGACAAAATCCCGGGGGAGGGAAGGTCAGACTGGGCTTGGGGCAGCCTGGACTGGCGGGAGGTGACCCTGCCCCTGGAAGGTGACCCTGCCCCTGGAAGGTGACCCTGCCCCTGGAAGGTGACCCTGCCCACGGCAGGGCGTGGAATGAGCTGATCCTTAAAATCGCAGCCCAAACACGAGGGGTTCAACACCCTGTGTGTGCTTCTCAAATGTGACCCCGTGCGCTGGTGATTTTTCCCTTCCGTGTCCCGCTTGGCACTATTATTAATGCAGGAAAATCAGGAGCATTAGTCATCCTAAAAGGGTTATTACTCACGATGATTTAAATTGTGGAAATGTCAGCGGGTGCCGTGATTTACACCCGGGACAAGGCTGGCTGGGAGCGGGCGCTGCTCGGGATTCAGGACACGGCAGTGGGAATGAACCACCCCAGGGATTGCCGGGGACAGGAATCCATGTGGGGGCATGCAGACCCAAGGCCGGGTCGAGCTCCGGGGTCCCTCCCCACCCTGGTGGTCCTGCTGGGTCTCTCTCTGGGAGCTGCAAACCCTCGGAGCCGGGCTCAGGCAGGCTGTCCCCGCAGATGAACACCTCCCTGCTGGGCAGCATCGGCATGCTCAACTCGGCCCCGCAGCTGCGCTGCGTCAAGACCTTCCAGGTGCCGCCGGTGCAGCCGGCCTCGCCGGGCTCGCACACCGCGCTGCGCCTGGCGCGCCTCATCTGGACCTCCAACCGCAACATCATCCTCATGGCGCACGACGGCAAGGAGCACCGCTTCATGGTCTAGGGACAGCGTCCTCATGGCCACGAGGGCAAGGAGCACCGCTTCATGGTCTAGGGACAGCGTCCTCATGGCCACGAGGGCAAGGAGCACCGCTTCATGGTCTAGGGACAGCGTCCTCATGGCCACGAGGGCAAGGAGCACCGCTTCATGGTCTGGGGACAGCATCCTCATGGCCACGAGGGCAAGGAGCACCGCTTCATGGTCTAGGGACAGCGTCCTCATGGCCACGAGGGCAAGGAGCACCGCTTCATGGTCTAGGGACAGCGTCCTCATGGCCACGAGGGCAAGGAGCCCCGCTTCATGGTCTAGGGACAGCGTCCTCATGGCCACGAGGGCAAGGAGCCCCGCTTCATGGTCTGGGCACAGCCAGGGTCTGTCCCTGCACCCCTTCATGGCCATGGCACAGCCAGGGTCTGTCCCTGCACCCCTTCATGGCCATGGCACAGCCAGGGTCTGTCCCTGCACCCCTTCATGGCCATGGCACAGCCAGGGTCTGTCCCTGCACCCCTTCATGGCCGTGGCACAGCCAGGGTCTGGCCCTGCACCCCTTCATGGCCATGGCACAGCCAGGGTCTGGCCCTGCACCCCTTCATGGTCTGGGGACAGCCAGGGTCTGTCCCTGCACCCCTTCATGGCCATGGCACAGCCAAGGTCTGTCCCTGCACCCCTTCATGGTCTGGGCACAGCCAGGGTCTGTCCCTGCACCCCTTCATGGTCTGGGCACAGCCAGGGTCTGTCCCTGCACCCCTTCATGGCCATGGCACAGCCAGGGTCTGTCCCTGCACCCCTTCATGGCCATGGCACTGCCAGGGTCTGTCCCTGCAGGGCTTCATGGTCTGGGCACAGCCAGGGTCTGTCCCTGCACCCCTTCATGGCCATGGCACAGCCAGGGTCTGTCCCTGCACCCCTTCATGGCCATGGCACAGCCAGGGTCTGTCCCTGCACCCCTTCATGGTCTGGGCACTGCCAGGGTCTGTCCCTGCACCCCTTCTTGGTCTGGGCACAGCCAAGGTCTGTCCCTGCACCCCTTCATGGCCAGGGCACAGCCAGGGTCTGTCCCTGCACCCCTTCATGGCCAGGGCACAGCCAGGGTCTGTCCCTGCACCCCTTCATGGCCATGGCACTGCCAGGGTCTGTCCCTGCAGGGCTTCATGGTCTGGGCACAGCCAGGGTCTGTCCCTGCACCCCTTCATGGCCATGGCACAGCCAGGGTCTGTCCCTGCACCCCTTCATGGCCATGGCACAGCCAGGGTCTGTCCCTGCACCCCTTCATGGCCATGGCACTGCCAGGGTCTGGCCCTGCACCCCTTCATGGCCATGGCACAGCCAGGGTCTGTCCCTGCACCCCTTCATGACCATGGGGACAGCCAGGGTCTGTCCCTGCACCCCTTCATGGTCTGGGCACAGCCAGGGTCTGTCCCTGCACCCCTTCATGGTCTAGGGACAGCCAGGGTCTGTCCCTGCACCCCTTCATGGCCATGGCACAGCCAGGGTCTGTCCCTGCACCCCTTCATGGCCATGGCACAGCCAGGGTCTGTCCCTGCAGCTCCCCAGGGTCCCCTGCATGGCACCCACCCCCATCCCTCGGCAGTGGCAGTGTTTACCAAAAAGGCTTTTACCAAAAAGTGTTTACATGGTGACCACTTGGGGATGGGGTCTGGGGGCCTGTGCTGAGCTGCTGTCTGAAGGGGTTGGATGTGCTGCCGTGGCCAGGCCGGAAGGAAAAATAGTCCACATGTAAATAAATAATTTAAAAATGCTGTTAAATGGCAGGCTTGGGGGAAAAAAAAAGTATTTATGTAGAAAGGTGGTTTTTGCCACCGGTGCAGGTATTTATTTAAATAAAGGACAAAGGGGGCCATTTTGAATGGAGAAATGATCAAAATTATGGAAAAAAATGAATTGTTGACTGGATGTACTGAAATATTTCCTTCAGTAGGAATATTCCTGTGTGACACTCGCTGTGACTGTGTTTCCTTCTTACATATCTGATTTTGTGGAATATTTTGTGTGAAATTTTCTGGTTTCTGCTCATGGGAAAGAGAGAAAATCTCTCCAATCCTTTTATTTCAGTATCTCTGTTTGTGCAGCTTTTCCTTGGCCGCAGAGCTCGGACCTGAGGCTGGCACTGCCTGCTAAGCTAAAAATGGTACTTGTTCCCCAAATGAAGGGATCCATTTCTCACCTGGCTCCAAAAGAGACATGAAATGTCTTTTACTGTGCTTGGGGTTATCTGTGTGGTGCAGGGTGGGGTTTGCAGCCCGGGAGCTCTGTGTCTGTGTGCTGTGCCAGGGCTGCTGCCCGTGCCACCCTGCTGCTGCCAGCTCCCCGTGTCCTGGGCCTCGTCCCTGTGCCCTGGGGGTGCCCTGGGGGTGCCCCTGGGTGACAGGGGACAGGCAGTCACCCTGTGGTGTTCCAGTGTCTGCCTCTCCACACAGCTGCTCCCCCCTCTGTGGGTTGAAACTCGCGGTGTAAATATGCTCGTGGAATAAACCTGGGCTGAAACGCGTTGCCTTGCACGGGTGTCCGTGGTCTTTGCCCACTCTTCAGCAGTCTGTCACTGACAAATCTCCATTTCCTTTGGGATGGGGGCAGAATGGTTTGGCTTGGAAGGATCTCCTCATTCCCTGCCTTGTCCCTGTGCAGCTGGAGCCCGCAGCCCTGCCAGGCTGGCGAGCTCCCTGGAGGAGCTCAGAGCAGTTGGGCTGGGCACTGCCTTTGGGGCATGGCACAGGAGGCCCCTGTGCCGTGGGATGCTCTGGAATTACCTGCTCGGTCTCCAAACTCGCGTGGGTGTGTCCAGCCTCTGTTCCTGGGCAGAGCAGGGGGATCCAGGGGGGCACGGGGCCTGCAGAATCCTCTCCTCTCCTCTCCTCCAGCTGCAGCCAGAGCCTTGGAGCATCAGCAGCTGGGAGGAGCAGGGAAATACTTCAGGCTCCGAGTGGAGGAGGGTGTGCTCCCTCTGCTCCTGCCCCGGCTGCTCAGGAGGCTTCGCTGCTGTCCAGCCTCTTCCCAGCCTTTAGAAACTTCCCCAGCATTCACACTTTTGTCTGAACAACAAAAAAACATCAGGGGAAATGTGGACGGGAGCCTCCCTCCGGTGTGATAAATTGACACTCGGTGCAGCGGTTGCCTGGAGCGCGCTTTGAAGCGGGAGAGGCTCCTGGGGAACTTCCCCCTCTCTCTGATGTCTGAAAATTAAAAATTAATCCGCTATGAAAAATTAAAAGGTGAAACTTTCTGCTCTTTCAGCAGCAGAGCTTTTGGAATGCTGATGTGGGGCTTGGAATGGAGGCTGAGTGACATCTCCGGGAACAGCACCGTGGGCTGGTGCATTTTAATATCAGATTTTAATTGATTTTTGTAAATTGGAAACCTGTTTGCAAAGGACTGGAGATGCTTCAAAAGGGGTAAATATTTATTTATTGATGTAAATAACCTTAAACAGGCATTTACTCACTCCTGCAGAACTACTCACAGTTTACAACACGGCGAAAGGAAACCGATGCTGGAATCTGCACACCTTGCAAGGTTCAATTTGTTTATAAACCAATGGATTCAAAGAGAAAAGGGGTTAAAATGCACTTTATTCCAGGAGCACACAGCGAGGCTGCTGCTGCTGCTGGGAGGAGGCAGAGGCAGGAGGAGAGGAGGGGGAGTGGGAAGGTCCCAGGTGCCAGGGGGGTTCCCTTGGCCCTCCTGGGCTGGTTTTCCACACGGACACTGAGGGAAATTCCTGTCTCCCTGAGAACAGAGCAGCCCGTGTGCCACAGGTGAGGATGCCCGCTGAGCTGGAGGGGATGGGAGTGAAAGGAGGCAGAGCCCCAATCCAGTCTGTGCCTGGATTCGGGGATTCAGCCGTGTCCCCCCGGGCATGCCAGGGGAGCTCAGAGATGAGCTCCCATCGAGAGCATTGGCTCGGAAAATGGGGAAGCTTTAGGGCAGGCACACAGCCCCGGGGGAAGGTCTGCCGGGGGAATGGAAGAGCTGCAGCCACCGCCGCTGTGATTGCTCCGTGCAGTGTCCATTTTCTGCAGGTGTCAGTCGTGCAGAGCCATCACCTGCTCCCGGAGCTCTGGGAGGGGGGCACACAGTGCTGGGGTGCTTTGGGCTGGGGTACACAGTCCTGGGGTGCTTTGGGCTGGGGCACACAGCCCTGGGGTGCTTTGGGCTGGGGCACACAGCCCTGGGGTGCTTTGGGCTGGGGCACACAGCGCTGGGGTGCTTTGGGCTGGGGTACACAATCCTGGGGTGCTTTGGGCTGGGGCACACAGTGCTGGGGTGCTTTGGGCTGGGGCACACAGCGCTGGGGTGCTTTGGGCTGGGGCACACAGCCCTGGGGTGCTTTGGGCTGGGGCACACAGTCCTGGGGTGCTTTGGGCTGGGGCACACAATCCTGGGGGGCTTTGGGCTGGGGCACACAGCCCTGGGGTGCTTTGGGCTGGGGCACACAGCCCTGGGGTGCTTTGGGCTGGGGCACACAGCGCTGGGGTGCTTTGGGCTGGGGCACACAATCCTGGGGTGCTTTGGGCTGGGGCACACAGCGCTGGGGCGCTTTGGGCTGGGGCACACAGCCCTGGGGTGCTTTGGGCTGGGGCACACAGCGCTGGGGTGCTTTGGGCTGGGGCACACAGTGCTGGGGTGCTTTGGGCTGGGGCACACAATCCTGGGGTGCTTTGGGCTGGGGCACACAATCCTGGGGTGCTTTGGGCTGGGGCACACAGCCCTGGGGTGCTTTGGGCTGGGGCACACAGCGCTGGGGTGCTTTGGGCTGGGGCACACAGCCCTGGGGTGCTTTGGGCTGGGGCACACAGCGCTGGGGTGCTTTGGGCTGGGGCACACAGCGCTGGGGTGCTTTGGGCTGGGGCACACAGTGCTGGGGTGCTTTGGGCTGGGGCACACAATCCTGGGGTGCTTTGGGCTGGGGCACACAATCCTGGGGTGCTTTGGGCTGGGGCACACAGCCCTGGGGTGCTTTGGGCTGGGGCACACAGCGCTGGGGTGCTTTGGGCTGGGGCACACAATCCTGGGGTGCTTTGGGCTGGGGCACACAGCGCTGGGGTGCTTTGGGCTGGGGCACACAGCCCTGGGGTGCTTTGGGCTGGGGCACACAGCGCTGGGGTGCTTTGGGCTGGGGCACACAGCGCTGGGGTGCTTTGGGCTGGGGCACACAGCCCTGGGGTGCTTTGGGCTGGGGCACACAGCCCTGGGGTGCTTTGGGCTGGGGCACACAGCCCTGGGGTGCTTTGGGCTGGGGCACACAGCCCTGGGGTGCTTTGGGCTGGGGCACACAGCCCTGGGGTGCTTTGGGCTGGGGCACACAGCGCTGGGGTGCTTTGGGCTGGGGCACACAGCCCTGGGGTGCTTTGGGCTGGGGCACACAGCGCTGGGGTGCTTTGGGCTGGGGCACACAGCCCTGGGGTGCTTTGGGCTGGGGCACACAGCCCTGGGGTGCTTTGGGCTGGGGCACACAGCGCTGGGGTGCTTTGGGCTGGGGCACACAGCCCTGGGGTGCTTTGGGCTGGGGCACACAGCGCTGGGGTGCTTTGGGCTGGGGCACACAGCGCTGGGGTGCTTTGGGCTGGGGCACACAGCCCTGGGGTGCTTTGGGCTGGGGCACACAGTGCTGGGGTGCTTTGGGCTGGGGCACACAGTGCTGGGGTGCTTTGGGCTGGAAAGCTCAGCCAGTTCCAGCCCCCTCCACGGGCAGGGACACAGCACAGGACAGGGGTCCCCAATGGAGTCCTGTCAGACACACCACGGGAAGGAGGACACGGGACTCAGGGGCTCAGAACCCGGAGAGCTGCAGCTCCAGACCTGCCTGTCCCAGCAGCCCGGGGCAGGGCTGGGTGGGCTGGAAGGTCCTTTCCAGGCCAGACCCTGCAGGGACTCACCTCCTCCAGGATGGAGCTGGGCGCTCCTGCAGGGGCAGAGGGCAGCAAAGCTTCCCTGGGCAGCACTTCTGGGATGCAGGGAGGGGCTGGCTGGACCCCACCAGCCCTCCGTGCCCGCCTGCTGCCCCGGGGGATGTGGGAGGTCGTGCCTTCCAGCTCCGAGTCCTGAGGGATTCAAAGAGAATAAATACTTTTTTCTCCCAAACTGGAGGAAGTGGTCACCCTCCATCTACACCAGGTTCCTTCTCCTTGGCTGTCTCTGCAGGGGAAAACACACGTGAGGGTGACAGATATCCCCTTTTTTGGGTGAAACGTTGCATTATTCCACCCAAACTGCTCGCAGCAGCCGAAGGGGGACAGGGACAAGGACAGGCAGGCACTGCTGGGGGGAGCCTTGGCACCAGGGCTGGAATGCCGTGCCCTGCTGGGGAGATGCCCAGGAGCCCCCCCAGCTGCTCCTCGCAGCATCCTGTCCGACCCCGCTAAGGATTTAAACACCCGTTGGAATTAATCTGCTGGATAAAACCTTTTCTTCATAGTCGTCATTAATCACCCGTCCTTCCCGTAGATCCTTGCAGGAAAATAGATTTTTAAACCTGTCAGCGGTGGTTTTGTGGGATTCATTTCGTGCCTGCTCTGTCTGTCCTCCTGCACTGCCGGGGGAGGAGGGAGACGATGAAAACCTCCGAGTGCTCGCTGCTGCTCCGAGCCCGGAGCTGGGAATTCTGCAACCACTGGGTGGGCTGGGGGCATTAACCACACAGTTTGGGTCGGGGATTTTGGGTTTCCCGGCAGGCCAGGAGACTGACAGGGCTGGAAATCCCTGCCTGGGACAGCGGGGGCTGCCAGCCGGATCTGGGGAGGGGAGGGAGGCTCCGCTCCCTCCCGGCCATCAATTATGGATCGAGGCGGAACTGCCGCGGCCCGGGGAGGAAACACTTCCAGGAAAGGCGGCGGAGGAGCCCCCGGGGAGCTCCGGGGCTGTCGCTCCCTAACGAAGCCGAGTAATTAGCGCCGCGGTGCCGGGAAGGGCGGCAGCGCTGCCAGCGCCGGGAGGGGCACCCAGACCCGGGGGGGACTGCTGGGGAATGCTGGGGACACAGGGCACCCAGACCCGGGGGGGAATGCTGGGGACACAGGGCACCCAGACCCGGGGAACTGCTGGGACACAGGGCACCCAGACCCGGGGAACTGCTGGGGAACTGCTGGGACACAGGGCACCCAGACCCGGGGGGGACTGCTGGGACACAGGGCACCCAGACCCGGGGGGGACTGCTGGGGAATGCTGGGGACACAGGGCACCCAGACCCAGGGAACTGCTGGGACACAGGGCACCCAGACCCGGGGGGGACTGCTGGGACACAGGGCACCCAGACCCGGGGGGGACTGCTGGGACACAGGGCACCCAGACCCGGGGGGGACTGCTGGGGAATGCTGGGGACACAGGGCACCCAGACCCGGGGGGGACTGCTGGGACACAGGGCACCCAGACCCGGGGAACTGCTGGGACACAGGGCACCCAAACCCGGGGAACTGCTGGGACACAGGGCACCCAAACCCGGGGAACTGCTGGGACACAGGGCACCCAAACCCGGGGAACTGCTGGGACACAGGGCACCCAAACCCGGGGAGCTGCTGGGACACAAACCTGGGGAACTGCTGGGACACAAACCTGGGGAACTGCTGGGACACAGGACACCCAGACCCAGGGAACTGCTGGGACACAAACCCGGGGAACTGCTGGGACACAAACCCGGGGAACTGCTGGGACACAAACCTGGGGAACTGCTGGGACACAAACCCGGGGAACTGCTGGGACACAAACCTGGGGAACTGCTGGGACACAAACCCGGGGAGCTGCTGGGACACAAACCTGGGGAACTGCTGGGACACAGGGCACCCAGACCCGGGGGCGACTGCTGGGGAACTGCTGGGGACACAAACCCGGGGAACTGCTGGGACACAAACCTGGGGAACTGCTGGGACACAAACCCGGGGAACTGCTGGGACACAAACCCGGGGAACTGCTGGGACACAAACCTGGGGAACTGCTGGGACACAAACCTGGGGAACTGCTGGGACACAAACCTGGGGAACTGCTGGGGACACAGGGCACCCAGACCCGGGGAACTGCTGGGGACACAGGGCACCCAGACCCGGGGAACTGCTGGGGACACAGGGCACCCAGACCCGGGGAACTGCTGGGACACAAACCTGGGGAGCTGCTGGGACACAAACCTGGGGAACTGCTGGGACACAAACCTGGGGAGCTGCTGGGACACAAACCTGGGGCACTGCCGTGGACCAGCCGGGCACCCAGGGCACTCACAGGCACCCGGGGCACACAAGAGCACCCAGGGATCCCCAGCACACCCAGGGCACCCAGAGCACGCTCAGGGACCCCAGGGCACACAAAAGCACCCAGGGCATCCCGAGCACACCCAGGGATCCCCAGCACACCCAGGGACCTCGCTCCCCCCTGTCCTCACAGCAGAGATCGGGTCCAGCCCCAGGCTGAGCCATGTTTGAGCACAAGCCAAGGGGTAAAACGCAGATTTATTTATTCTGTTTGAGCCCCACGGGAAGGGGAGGGGATAAGGAGCACATCCTGGCTGGCAGGGTGGGCAGGCCCTGGCACAGCTGTGGCTGCCCCTGGCAGTGCCCAGGCCAGGCTGGGCAGGGCTGGAGCGCCTGGGAGAGCGGGAGGTGTCCCTGCCATGGCACAGCTGGCACTGGTGGGCTCTGAGCTGCTTTTCCACCCGGAATTGTGTGACTTGCAGCACAGCCCACAGGCTGGCACAGCATCAGCCCTGCAGGGCCCCGAGGCTGCTCCAGCAGAGGCACGGCTGCTGGCTGTGCTCCTTCCCCACGAGGAGAACCCACACGCCCCTGACATTTCTGGGACACGCTATTTTTGCCTTGTGAGGGGGCTGGAAAAATCAGAGTGCCTTTCAAGAAATGAAAGCAGCCTATTTAAGCTGAGAAAATTGTTCTTGCTGATTAACCTCGAGCTTTTCCACACGGTGACACAGTCCCAGAGGATCCAAGGTGAGAGGGACAGGTTTGGTGGAGGTCTGCTGGTCCAGGTGGGTTTGGGAACCCCTCGAGCTGCCCCGTGGTGGGGTGCTGCAAGTGGTCACCCTGAAAAGCAACCCCAAAACTGGGGCTGCTCCTCAGCAAAGAGCACAGCAGCTTGGAAGTTACAAAAGCCATTCCCTGATGGAAAGCAACCACAGATTTAGGCTGGCAAAGGGGCAAAAAGGCAGAAAATAAATTCCCCTAAACTTCTTGTACTTCATTTGCTCCAGAGTTTGCAAAATTTCTCAAGTTCATTGATTTTTTTTTTTTAATGCAGGAAATTGCATGAAATTTATGGCAATTCTGGGAGGTGAAAACCAGCACATCTCCGGGGGTGCAGATCCAGCAGGGGGGGATTTGGCTCTTCCAGCCCAGAGACACACCAACTGCAGCGTGGAGAGGCTCCCAGACTTCCCTTCCCTTTCTTTTTTCCCTTTTTCCTCCGTGGGGATAATAATAACAGTGTCAAGGACACCATTCAAGCCGATGCCTGGAGAGCTATTCAGTCCAGGCCTATTTACGGCCATTATAAAATGCCTGTGGATAGTTCAACGACCGATTTTCAAGAGTCTTTCTCTACCTTTTGAAGGCTCAGGAAAATCTATCAAACTGCAGAAATTAAGCTATTTTTCTTCAGGGGAAGAGAAACAGAGCGGGGAGCTTCTCGCATTAAAATGCTGCCGTAGATTCCCGATGAATGAAAAATTGCCCGGCATAGTAATGAGCAGGGAGATGGATTTTGAAGGAGCTCAAAGCCCCTCTCCAGGCTCCGTGGCAGCAGCGCTGGGGATTTGGAGGTGAAGGATGGAGCATCTCCGGGAGCTGCTGCTCCCACATCCATCCAGGGAGCAAGGGATGCAGGCAGGGCACGGGCATGGAGATAGAGAGCAGGACAGCTCCCAAAGCCCGGCCATCCCAAAGCCACAACCGGGCCCAGCTGGCTTTGCCAGAGCCTCCAGCCACCTTTTATTCAGTGGGAAGCACGATTGTTTTTCCCTCACAAGGTGCCAGCTCCCTCGTGCGTGTGACACAGAGCATCATCTCCCCGTTCCTGGTTCCCAAAGCCCCAGGGCCATGTCCCTGCCTTGGGGAGCAGCACGAGCTCCTCCAGCTCCTCTCCTGTCCCTGCTCCCCGGAGCAGAGCCTGACACCTGCCCAGCTCCACCCTGCTGGCAGGAGCTGTGAGAGCCAGGGGTCCCTCCTGAGCCCCTTTTGTCCTCTGCTTGTGCCCTGTGCAGCGGAGGGCTGCAGGGGCTGGGGGTGGTGGCACACCCGTGCCCTGCCCTGCCCTGCCCTGCCCGGCCCTGCCCGGCCCGTGGGATGTTCCCGGGTGCTCTCAGGGATCCCGCTGCCAGCCCTCCCTCCCTCCCTCCCTCCCTTCCAGCCCTGCACCCCGGTTCCTTTTCTGAGCTCCCGATCGATGTGTCTGTCCCAGCCCCGCTCTGTACACGGGCAATGTGAATAAACGATGCCGTGGGGATGGAGGGCATTGGGAGCTCCTCGGGCAAAACCCTTTCCTCCCAACAGCAGCCGCCGCCTGTGCCCCTCCTGCGTTTTCTTTTCTGCTGCCGAGGCTTTTGCTTCCCGTTAGAGCCGGAGCTGTGTCCAAGGCGCTCCTGAGGGACAAGGGCTCGGAATTTCCTCACGATGCTGCAGTGCCCCAGCACCCTCTGCTGCGGGCTGCGAGGCCGGGCTGGGCTTGCAGCAGCAGGCAGGGGTTTGGGGAGAGCACCAGGGCGGGACAGGGCCGTGCTGGCACAGCCTGGGTGCCCGGAGTGCCTGGGGCTGGGGCATGCTGCGGGGTGCTGGCACACAGCAGCGGTGCCAGGGATGGGGCACGCCTGGGGCACAGCGCTCTGAGGTCCAGCACCTCTGATTTCCACACTCCTCGCTCATCTGCCCTGGAAGGACAGGGAAAGCCCTCGGCTCTCCGGAATGTCCCTGTCCCAGCTGGCTGCCAGGTGAGCAGCCGGGACAGACCTTCCTCCTCCTCCTCCTCCTCCTGCTCCGCATCCCGGCCCGGGGGCGCACGGAGCTCCCGGTGCCGGCTCGGGCTCCGGTGTGCCCGCGGCTCCCGCAGCCCCCAGACCTGTCCCGGCCCGGTGCCCGGGGCAGAAGTAGCCCCAGCCCGGCCCGGTGCCCGGGGCTCCCGGCGGGGCACTGCCGGCGCTGCCCGGTGCCCGGGGCAGCAGCAGCCCCAGCCCAGCCCTGTGCCCCCAGCCCCAGCCCAGCCCGGCCCGGTGCCCCCAGCCCAGCCCAGCCCGGCCCGGTGCCCGGGGCAGAAGCAGCCCCAGCCCGGCCCGGTGCCCCCAGCCCCAGCCCAGCCCGGCCCGGTGCCCGGGGCTCCCGGCGGGGCACTGCCGGCGCTGCCCGGTGCCCCCAGCCCCAGCCCAGCCCGGCCCGGTGCCCGGGGCTCCCGGCGGGGCACTGCCGGCCCAGCCCGGTGCCCGGGGCTCCCGGCGGGGCACTGCCGGCGCTGCCCGGTGCCCGGGGCAGCAGCTGCCCGCTCCCGTGGGAAAGGCGGCGGCCGCAGCCGCTGCCGCAGCCGCAGCACTTTGTTCTTTGTGAAAAGCGGGAGCTGCGGCCGCTCTTTGTGCCGCCCATTTGAATGTGACCCTTTCCAACACCAAAAATCGATATTGCCGGGGAGAAGAGGTGGGTGCTGTTTTTCCGAGGCCTGTTTACAGCGGAGCACTCCTCGAGGCAGATGTTATCTGGCGGACTTTACCAAATTTTACAAAGCATTTTCCGAGCGCATAATGACAGTATTATCTCTGTCCACCTGCTGAGAGGAGCGGTGCGCTCACAATAAATATCGGCTTCCGAGACGGCCGGCTCAGAGTCCGTCTTATCTGTCCAGATGGGGGGAAAAAAGGCCCTAATTTACATCCCAGAAAGCACTGGCGTGTGACAGAGGTCATCGGCTGACACTGTACCCTCAGCCGGGATGAAAAATATGAGTGAGGGCTGCACTGTGCGAGGGGGACACAGCCCCTGCGGCTCCTGCCCTGCTCTGCTCTCCCAGCCTGGCACTGGGGGTACCTGAGGGGTCCCGAGGAGCCGAGCAAAGCGGGGGTGCGCGCTCAACCCAGGGGCCGCTGGGGTGTCACCGAGAACGTGTCCCACTGCCCCGCTAGAATGACAAAAGGACAAAGGAAAATGAGTGGGGGGGTCAGAAGGGAACATCAGATCATGAACACAGCGGGAGAAGTGTCAGTGGGGACGCCGAGCTAATGGGTCTCCTCCAGGATTTTCTTGTCCCTCAAGTTTTAAATCATGCACCACATGGGATCCCGGTCGGTCCGCGATTCCCCGGTCCAGCAGAAGGAAGCGGCGGATCAGAGACGCTCACCCTTGTCCGCACGCTCCACAGGTAGCGACCGAGCCAGGATTTAGTTATTGGTCGGGCTGGGATGGATCTGGAGGAGATTGGCTGGCTGCAGTTAATTACAGGCAGTACTGGCTGCTCCCCCGGGCACACCCCGGTTATCCCGCTGCTCCTCCGGGCACACCCCGGTTATCCCGCTGCTCCCGCGGGGAACATCCCGGTTATCCCGCTGCTCCCGCGGGGCACACCCCGGTTATCCCGGTGCTTCCCCGGGGCACACCCCGGTTATCCCGGTGCTCCTCCGGGGCACACCCCGGTTATCCCGGTGCTCCCCCGGGGCACACCCCGGTTATCCCGCTGCTCCCCCGGGGCACACCCCGGTTATCCCGCTGGCACAGGGGCACCGACTGAGGGTGCCCAGCTCACCCCGGGAGTGCCCCTCGGCTGGCCCTCAGGGTGTCAATTAGTTAATTAATGAATGAACTGTCTCTCCCTGGCTGGCTGTGTGGGTCAGGCTCGCCGTGCCCATCACGGTGAGAGCACCCCGGGGAGCCCTTTGCTCCGCAGAGGTGAAAAATTGTACCCACAAAAAGAGTTCCCCCTGCGATCAATTCCCTCTAACAACTTTATTGATTAGCTGCAGGAACATCTCCCATTTATTAATTATGAAGAAGATGTTCCAGTGATTGCTTAAAGTTAACTGGTGTGCTTTCCCTGTGCCCTTGGGCCCCAGCACTGCCCAGATGGCATCCCCTTCCCTGGAGGTTCAAAGCTTGGGGATGTGGCACCTGGGGACAGTGGTGGCCTCATGAACATTTGGTCTCTAGGAACTTGGAGGGCTTTTCCAGCCTGCAGAGATTCCACAATTCCTCTATGCCCTTCTGTGCCAGGATCCCAGAGCTGGCCATGGATTTGTGTCCCTGCAGCACTGGGATCACAGGGTGCTCTGTCCCACAGCTGGCCATGGATTTGTGTCCCTGCAGCACTGGGATCACAGGGTGCTCTGTCCCAGAGCTGGCCATGGATTTGTGTCCCTGCAGCACTGGGATCACAGGGTGCTCTGTCCCACAGCTGGCACCTGGGTTTGTGTCCCTGCAGCACTGGGATCACAGGGTGCTCTGTCCCAGAGCTGGCCATGGATTTGTGTCCCTGCAGCACTGGGATCACAGGGTGCTCTGTCCCAGAGCTGGCACCTGGGTTTGTGTCCCTGCAGCACTGGGATCACAGGGTGCTCTGTCCCAGAGCTGGCCATGGATTTGTGTCCCTGCAGCACTGGGATCACAGGGTGCTCTGTCCCAGAGCTGGCCATGGATTTGTGTCCCTGCAGCACTGGGATCACAGGGTGCTCTGTCCCAGAGCTGGCCATGGATTTGTGTCCCTGCAGCACTGGGATCACAGGGTGCTCTGTCCCAGAGCTGGCACCTGGGTTTGTGTCCCTGCAGCACTGGCATCACAGGGTGCTCTGTCCCACAGCTGGCACCTGGGTTTGTGTCCCTGCAGCACTGGGATCACAGGGTGCTCTGTCCCAGAGCTGGCCATGGATTTGTGTCCCTGCAGCACTGGCATCACAGGGTGCTCTGTCCCAGAGCTGGCCATGGATTTGTGTCCCTGCAGCACTGGGATCACAGGGTGCTCTGTCCCACAGCTGGCACCTGGGTTTGTGTCCCTGCAGCACTGGGATCACAGGGTGCTCTGTCCCACAGCTGGCACCTGGGTTTGTGTCCCTGCAGCACTGGGATCACAGGGTGCTCTGTCCCACAGCTGGCCATGGATTTGTGTCCCTGCAGCACTGGGATCACAAGGTGCTCTGTCCCACAGCTGGCACCTGGGTTTGTGTCCCTGCAGCACTGGGATCACAGGGTGCTCTGTCCCAGAGCTGGCACCTGGGTTTGTGTCCCTGCAGCACTGGGATCACAGGGTGCTCTGTCCCAGAGCTGGCACCTGGGTTTGTGTCCCTGCAGCACTGGGATCACAGGGTGCTCTGTCCCACAGCTGGCACCTGGATTTGTGTCCCTGCAGCACTGGGATCACAGGGTGCTCTGTCCCACAGCTGGCACCTGGGTTTGTGTCCCTGCAGCACTGGGATCACAGGGTGCTCTGTCCCAGAGCTGGCACCTGGGTTTGTGTCCCTGCAGCACTGGGATCACAGGGTGCTCTGTCCCACAGCTGGCACCTGGGTTTGTGTCCCTGCAGCACTGGGATCACAGGGTGCTCTGTCCCAGAGCTGGCACCTGGGTTTGTGTCCCTGCAGCACTGGCATCACAGGGTGCTCTGTCCCACAGATGGCACCTGGGTTTGTGTCCCTGCAGCACTGGGATCACAGGGTGCTCTGTCCCACAGCTGGCCATGGATTTGTGTCCCTGCAGCACTGGGATCACAGGGTGCTCTGTCCCAGAGCTGGCACCTGGGTTTGTGTCCCTGCAGCACTGGGATCACAGGGTGCTCTGTCCCAGATCTCCTCACAGGATGTCTGGGTGTTTGGGATTAGTGACAGCAGAGGTGACAAATGCCAGCGCTGGGACCAGGAGCCCCTTACACTCGGGGAAGGGATGTTGGGGTGGCTTCAACAGCCCAGAGGAGAGACTGTCCACCTCCTTTGCTGTGGAGTTTTCCAGGCCACGTACCCAAACCCAGCCTCCCACCCTGCTCCAGCCTCAGGAACACGCCACCCAACACCCCAATGTCACCAGGTGTCACCAGGGCTGAGGGCGCTCACGAACCACGTTCACACCGTAAATTAAATGAGGGAGTCAAGTGAGGGCAAGCAAGGCCAGGAGCAAGCTGGAAGCAGGGCTAAGGGAGGAAAAGGAAGGTCAGAGAGAGGGTAATTAAGGAAATGCAGCAAAGAGAAATTATACAAGAGAGGATTAGAAATGTACAATTGGTGTGGCTACCCGGGGCCATAAATCACCGTGGGGGGAAGGAGATGCTGCAGGAAGCCGAGGTGGTGCTGGACTGATTATGAGTTTGAAATATGGCACGTTGGCAAAAAATCCACGGCGATTTATCTCCTGTCACCAGGCATCCCGGGAAGGTGGCAGCCATCCCCACACGGCTCTTCTGAGACTGAAACTGCGGGGCTGAATTGATTTCTGAGCCTGCCAGCCTGCGTTAGTCAGAGCGGGTAACAAATAACAGGGAGGGGAAATCACAGAGATCACAGCCAGGAAAAACAAATGGATGGGGTGGAGGACAGGGGTTTGGATAGCTCCGACTCTGTTTGCACCCCGCAGGCAGACAGAACCCCAAATGAGCCTTTAGCAAGGTGTCCTGGCTATGTGAAGATGGAATAACTCAGATTTGCAGTCCTACCCACACAGAGCCATTGCCAGCCCGAGAGATGGGTGAAAATCCATACTTTTAGCAAATATCTAGATCTAAAAATAAGAGGGGGATACAAATCCTAGCAACGCAGAGGGGTTGGTTGGGAGGGGAATGAAATCTCTGGATTAAAATACGAACATGAGCTGTAACTACAAACCCAGCCCAAGCTCCCAAAGCCCCTCCACGGGCACAGGGCAGGAGCAGGAGGCAGCCAGGAGGGCTGGAGGTGCTGCAGTGCCAGGGGGAGGCAAAGCAGGAGCCCGAGAAAAGCTCCAGAAGGATCTTGCTGGCAGGAAGCACAAACCAAAAATAGGCAGTGGCAGGAATCAAGCGGAGAGTGGGGAAAATGGAGCCGGCCTGGATCAATACCTGGAGACCAGAACCACTGAGGATGTGAGCAGGTTTGATTCCTGACCTCTGCAACCAGGGGCTGCGCTGAAAACCTGATTTCTCGTGGAGAATTCATGGGCAGAGCTCAGAAATGTCTAAAAATGAAACATGCAAATGAGGGCATCGCCTGCAAGGTGTCCCTGTGCCTTTGGCACTCCTGAGCTGCTCCCAGGGGCTGGGTGGGGGTCCTGACACAGGGAAAGGGGGCCCTGGGGCACCTCTGCCCCACCACATGGGCACAGCCCAGGGATCAGGGGCCCTGGGGCACCTCTGCCCACCACATGGGCACAGCCAGCCCAGGGATCAGGGACCCTGGGGCACCTCTGCCCCACCACATGGGCACAGCCCAGGGATCAGGGACCCTGGGGCACCTCTGCCCCACCACATGGGCACAGCCAGCCCAGGGATCAGGGACCCTGGGGCACCTCTGCCCCACCACATGGGCACAGCCCAGGGATCAGGGACCCTGGGGCACCTCTGCCCCACCACATGGGCACAGCCCAGGGATCAGGGGCCCTGGGGCACCTCTGCCCCACCACATGGGCACAGCCCAGGGATCAGGGGCCCTGGGGCACCTCTGCCCCACCACATCTCTGCTCCCATGGCAGCCCCACAGCTCCACAGCCTCTCCAGGACCCTTCAGCACCTCACCACTATCAGAACTGCCCCCATTTCCTACAAACATGACCTAATTGGCCCTTGCATTTCCCCCAGGGCCCAGCAGCAGCGCAGCCCCTCACTTTGCTGCTGCCCCCCTTCGTTTGGGATGGCCACGGGATTACAGCCAGGAATCCCAGGGTCCTCCCCAAGCTGGAAAACAGATGGTGAGGAAAAACGATTGGAGAGGGAGATTAAGAACAGCACTGCTAGCAAACCAGATCGAAGGGATCAGGGAGGCAGAGGGGCTGGCGGCAATTTGGAGCCTTGTGGGAAACGAGGAGGACAGATGCTTGCCTGAATTTGGGGATTAGATTTTGTAGCCTAAAGAAGATAATAAATGAAATTATTATGGCGTTAAAGTGCTGGTCCCTGTGGACGAGCAGGGTGGGAAGAGGCTTGGCATTAAGTGCCAGGGATGAGGGTCAGCTTTAGGGTCAGTTTTAGGGCACTCCATCAAAGGTCATCTCCTGACTGCTGAGAGCTGCTTGAGCCCAGGGGAAATTCCTCCTTCGGGGGATCTATGGAGCGCGGGACAAAGATCACAATTTTCCAGGAAAATTTAGCAAAAAAATGCAATTTTTTTTTTTTCTTTTTAGCCGGCTCATGCACTTCTCTGGGCCGGGGAGGGCCGGTGCCTCGATGCCCCTGCTCTCCCCGGGAGGGTAATTGAGCTCGGGCTCGGCTGAAGATCCGGCCCTGCCCGGGCTGCCTGCGCTGCGGCCCCGCTGTTTCTCCGCGCTCCAGTTAAAGAGTTTCCCACGGAGAAGTGGCTAATGATGGCCCGAAAATGAGCAGGGAGGAGGCAGCTGCCGCTCTCCTGGCAGCAGCAAAGGCAGCAGCACCTCCGAGAGAGGGGAGAGGCGTGGGAGAGCCGGAGAGGAGGAGGAGGAGGAGAGGAAGTGCTTCACGAGGGGAGCCTCTGGTCTCCCCCACAAATATCTAAAAACTATTAATTTCGGGCAGCAGCGAGGAAGATATACATGAAAGGGAAATTGATTTCTATTTAAATGGTATGTTTTCATCACCTTTTTTCAGAGCGGGAACATTCATCTCTGAGTACCTGTGCTAATTGATTTCAAATGCAATTGGACGCAACGGCTGCGGAATAATAAATCTGGGGGCTGGGAAGGGGGAGCAGGGAGCAGCAGGAGCAGGCTGAGGGGCTGGGGGGCACCAGAGACCCTGTGTCACCCGGCAGGACACCGCAGCTCTGAAAAACACCCAGCTTTTAGGTGTTTGTCCTCGAATAAATAATGATACCCAAAAAGCTGCTGTGGGAAATGGGCTAATGGAAGGCCTGCTAAATGTAGGGGAGCTGCTCCTGCCTCAGCATGGGGCACTTGTGGCCAGATATTGCAGTGCTGCAGCCTGTTGTGGTACTCAGGGCTCGAGGGGACGCTGGAACCAGGGGAGAGAAGAGAAAATAGCCATAAAAATTACCTGCAGCCAAAAAGGCACTGCGCAGCAACCAGCTGAAAGAGCCTGAGTGTTTAGCTCATCAGGGAAAGAGGGGAAAATGCCCTGATAGCTGGATATGGGAACTCGTGCAGGAGGAATGATGGAATTAGCAGGCACCTTTAACCTGAGGCTGCTCCACAAGGAGAGAATCCCCAGGCTGGAGCTGGGGAAGCTGTGCAAGCCCTTCCCCACCGACACAGGCACGCGCTCTTGGGTGCAGGCAGGGTTAGGGAGTGAAATTCCGAGGCCTTATGGAGATGATGCTGCAAATTCTCTGTTCTTTTGCTCTCTCCACTGCTGGGACAGAGGCAGGCATTTTTGGAGGACTTCTCTGAAGCAGTTTTATGGCAATCATCTCTTTCCAGGACACGTAACCTTGCCAGGGAGAGGGATAGAGCTCAGAACCCACTTCCAAACCTCTTGGAGCTCTCCTATGGATGCAGCTGGGACTGTAAGCAAAATAAACCCAGAGAAATAATGGCCAGTGGACAGGCAGAGACCGTGGAAAGGATATTGATTGGAACAGGGTCTCTTTTCTGCACAGCACAGTGAGCTCCGCAGGGCTGAGCTTCAGGTAATTTCTAGCAAATAATGTGTTGTACACTGTTCTTTGTGGATCCTGGAAATCAAACTGGAGCATCCGGGCCTCTTGTCTAACAAGTCCCTGCAGCTAGAGCCAGCGGCTGGTGCCTTGAGAGAGGAATAAAAGCAGCAAATGAGAAATAAATGGGGGTGAAATAACCCCCAGCGTGTTTGGCAGTGGTGGGACCCCCAGGCGGCAGCACTTTACCCGGGTCCGTGTGTAAACCCTGCCGGGAAAGCCCCGGGAAGCTGGATGGGATGAGGGATGGGACACACGGCTCCTCCTGCCAGGACCGTGCCAATGGCTGCATTTCTTTGTAACATTTTCTCGAGCTGCCAGCCCTGCTGCTGAAGGGTTTGGGGCAGAACACCCCCGTCCGTGGCACAAGGGGGGTCAGGAGCCCTGCCAGCCCTGCTGCTGAAGGGTTTGGGGCAGAACACCCCCACCCGTGGCACAAGGGGGGTCAGGAGCCCTGCCAGCCCCTGCTGCTGAAGGGTTTGGGGCAGAACACCCCCGTCCGTGGCAGAAGGGGGTCAGGAGCCACGAGCCCCTGCTGCTGAAGGGTTTGGGGCAGAACACCCCCGTCCGTGGCACAAGGGGGGTCAGGAGCCCTGCCAGCCCTTTCTGAGGAAGGGTTTGGGGCAGAACAGCTCCACCCGTGGCACAAGGGGGTCAGGAGCCCTGCCAGCCCTTACTGCTGAAGGGTTTGGGGCAGAACACCCCCACCCGTGGCACAAGGGGGGTCAGGAGCCCTGCCAGCCCTTTCTGCTGAAGGGTTTGGGGCAGAACACCCCCGTCCGTGGCAGAAGGGGGTCAGGAGCCCTGCCAGCCCTTTCTGCTGAAGGGTTTGGGGCAGAACACCCCCACCCGTGGCACAAGGGGGGCAGGAGCCCTGCCAGCCCTGCTGCTGAAGGGTTTGGGGCAGAACACCCCCACCCGTGGCACAAGGGGGTCAGGAGCCCTGCCAGCCCTGCTGCTGAAGGGTTTGGGGCAGAACACCCCCACCCGTGGCACAAGGGGGTCAGGAGCCCTGCCAGCCCTGCTGCTGAAGGGTTTGGGGCAGAACACCCCCGTCCGTGGCACAAGGGGGTCAGGAGCCCTGCCAGCCCTGCTGCTGAAGGGTTTGGGGCAGAACACCCCCGTCCGTGGCACAAGGGGGGCAGGAGCCCTGCCAGCCCTGCTGCTGAAGGGTTTGGGGCAGAACACCCCCGTCCGTGGCACAAGGGGGGCAGGAGCCCTGCCAGCCCTTTCTGAGGAAGGGTTTGGGGCAGAACACCCCCGTCTGTGGCAGAAGGGGGGCAGGAGCCCTGCCAGCCCTGCTGCTGAAGGGTTTGGGGCAGAACACCCCCGTCCGTGGCAGAAGGGGGGCAGGAGCCACGAGCCCCTGCTGCTGAAGGGTTTGGGGCAGAACACCCCCGTCCGTGGCACAAGGGGGGCAGGAGCCCTGCCAGCCCTGCTGCTGAAGGGTTTGGGGCAGAACACCCCCGTCCGTGGCACAAGGGGGGCAGGAGCCCTGCCAGCCCTTTCTGAGGAAGGGTTTGGGGCAGAACACCCCCGTCCGTGGCACAAGGGGGTCAGGAGCCCTGCCAGCCCTGCTGCTGAAGGGTTTGGGGCAGAACACCCCCGTCCGTGGCACAAGGGGGTCAGGAGCCCTGCCAGCCCTTTCTGAGGAAGGGTTTGGGGCAGAACACCCCCACCCGTGGCACAAGGGGGTCAGGAGCCCTGCCAGCCCCTGCTGCTGAAGGGTTTGGGGCAGAACACCCCCGTCCGTGGCACAAGGGGGTCAGGAGCCCTGCCAGCCCTTTCTGAGGAAGGGTTTGGGGCAGAACACCCCCGTCCGTGGCACAAGGGGGTCAGGAGCCCTGCCAGCCCTTTCTGAGGAAGGGTTTGGGGCAGAACACCCCCACCCGTGGCACAAGGTGGGTCAGGAGCCCTGCCAGCCCTTTCTGAGGAAGGGTTTGGGGCAGAACACCCCCGTCCGTGGCAGAAGGGGGGCAGGAGCCCTGCCAGCCCTGCTGCTGAAGGGTTTGGGGCAGAACACCCCCACCCGTGGCACAAGGGGGTCAGGAGCCCTGCCAGCCCTTTCTGAGGAAGGGTTTGGGGCAGAACACCCCCGTCCGTGGCAGAAGGGGGGCAGGAGCCACGAGCCTCACCTCCCGCCGGGTAACAAAGAGATTGCAGCGCGGTTCAGAGGTGGGGAGTTTGATAAACTGGCTCATATTTCGAAATGAACAAATGACAGTTCATCGTGGCCGTGACAGAGGGCTCGGCGCTGCTTTGCAGTAATCTATGCCTTCTTCAACACGCGCCTGCCACGCTGGCCGCCGGCACATGAAGGATGGAGGAGCAGGCAAAAGGTTAATAGAGCATTGGGCCTTTTTTAATTGAAAAAATGACTGAGGGAGCATGTAGCAGAGCGAGCAGTAATATTATTACAGGCTGTAAGTACTGTTCCAGAGACTTACTGTTCATCTGGGAGCAGAGTAATGAGCCTCGGCCGGAATGCCGATGGCTCGCCAGCAGGAGCTGCTGCCTTGGGAAAGGATCCCCTAAATGTTTGTGCTCCTTTGCAAACTTTGGGATTCTCCACGAAGGAGTGCCCTGCGTGGCTGGCCTAACTGATCCCTCCAATGATGCCTCAGCACTGGTGTGTGAGGAGCTCCAGCTGGGCTGGCATCTGTGCTGAAGGAGGGAGGCTGCAGGGAGCTGCCTCTGATCCAGCCTGTGGGGCACAGGAAAATCAGCACAGCCGTGGCCAGCCCGGGGAGTGACACACCTTTAGCCCTCCATGGATGAGCCCTGTGTGCTTCCCTGGCACTGCTGGGGCTCCCTGCGGCGAGCCTGGCACAGGGCACAGCATGGAGCACTCCTGCACTGGGGCATCCCTGTGCTCAGCACCCATGTGCCAGTTCCGGCACTGGGACATCCCTGTGCCAATTCCTGCCCCTGAACATCCCTGTGCCAGTTCTGCCCCTGAACATCCCTGTGCCAGTTCCTGCACCTGAGCATCCCTGTGCCAGTTCCGGCACTGGAACATCCCTGTGCCAGTTCCTGCCCCTGAACATCCCTGTGCCAGTTCTGCCCCTGAACATCCCTGTGCCAGTTCCTGCACCTGAACATCCCTGTGCCAGTTCCTGCACTGGGACATCCCTGTGCCAATTCCTGCCCCTGAACATCCCTGTGCCAGTTCCTGCACCTGAGCATCCCTGTGCCAGTTCTGCCCCTGCACATCCCTGTGCCAGTTCTGCCCCTGAACATCCCTGTGCCAGTTCCTGCCCCTGAACAGCCCTGTGCCAGTTCTGCCCCTGAACATCCCTGTGCCAGTTCCTGCACCTGAACATCCCTGTGCCAGTTCCTGCACCTGAGCATCCCTGTGCCAGTTCCTGACCCTGCACATCCCTGTGCCAGTTCCTGCCCCTGAACATCCCTGTGCCAATTCCTGCACTGGGGCATCCCTGTGCCAGTTCCTGCCCCTGAACATCCCTGTGCCAGTTCTGCCCCTGAACATCCCTGTGCCAATCCCTGCCCCTGAACATCCCTGTGCCAGTTCCTGACCCTGAACATCCCTGTGCCAGTTCCTGCACTGGGGCATCCCTGTGCCAATCCCTGCACCTGAACATCCCTGTGCCAGTTCTGCCCCTGAACATCCCTGTGCCAATCCCTGCCCCTGAACATCCCTGTGCCAGTTCCTGCCCCTGAACATCCCTGTGCCAGTTCCTGCCCCTGCACATCCCTGTGCCAATTCCTGCCCCTGAACATCCCTGTGCCAGTTCCTGCACCTGAACATCCCTGTGCCAGTTCCTGCACTGGGGCATCCCTGTGCCAATCCCTGCACCTGAACATCCCTGTGCCAGTTCCTGCACTGGGGCATCCCTGTGCCAGTTCCTGCCCCTGAACATCCCTGTGCCAGTTCTGCCCCTGAACATCCCTGTGCCAGTTCCTGCACTGGGGCATCCCTGTGCCAGTTCCTGCCCCTGAACATCACTGTGCCAGTTCCTGCCCCTGAACATCCCTGTGCCAGTTCCTGCCCTGGGGCATCCCTGTGCCAGTTCCTGCAGCTGAACATCCCTGTGCCAGTTCCTGCCCTGGGGCATCCCTGTGCCAGTTCCTGCAGCTGAACATCCCTGTGCCAGTTCTGCCCCTGAACATCCCTGTGCCAGTTCCTGCCCCTGAACATCCCTGTGCCAGTTCCTGCCCCTGAACATCCCTGTGCCAGTTCTGCCCCTGCACATCCCTGTGCCAATTCCTGCCCCTGAACATCCCTGTGCCAATTCCTGCCCCTGAACATCCCTGTGCCAGTCCCTGCCCCGGGTGCCCGGCGGTGCCCCAGGGATAATTGATGGGGAATTGCCCCCGGGGGGCTGTGTCATCCCGGAGCTGACCCCGGGGCTGGGGGAGCGGGCTGTTGACCAGGCTGCCAGGATTTATGCTCCGCGGGAGCAGCTCTATCTGTCATCTGTGAAAAGCCTCATTTACAGGGAGGCTCCGTCAGGAAAGGCAATCAGCCTGGAGCCTGCTATGCCGGGAATTTGTAACTGCTGTGCCAGGGAGAGCTCGTCCCTCCCTTGGGCAGGAGCCGGGGGAGCTGGCCTGGGGCTGGGGCTGCTGTTTGCTGCCCCAGGGAATCCCCAGCACCTCCTCAAGGAGCTCCAGGTGTGGAGAGTGACACGGTGATGGGGAACGCTGCTGTCAGCAACACACTGACCTGTGTCCCCTGGGCAAAAGGGAACCTCATGTTAAAAATGGGGAAAAGGGGGCAGGTTTTGCCTCACCCCTGGGACTGGTGATGCCCTGGAGCTTTGCCTTTGGGGTGGAGGAGGATTGCCAGGCGTGGGAAACCACAGAGTGCCATAATGGATTGATTTGGAAGGGGGTTAAAGCCTGTGCAGTGCCTCCCCCTCCACCTTCCCCTGGCCCAGGTCCCTCCAAGCCTCTCTCCACAGTGTGGATGTCCTCTCCTTGCCAGGACCCTGGAGCCCAGCACTGGGCACCTGCTGTGCCACTGGGAGCAGTGGGTTCTCAGGCTGACGTGTTCCTGCCCAGCAGAGCCCACACTGGTGCTGTTCTCCCGTGATGGACTCAGAATAAAGGTCCTGGCCGAGGGAGGGATGGAGGGCTAACGTCATCATCTGTGCTGCATTTTCCTCTGCCGTGGAGGATGAGCTCCAGCTACCCCCATCCATCTCATTCTTTCAAATCATCTTCATTCTGCAATTTCCCCTCGGCCCGAAAAGAGTCAAGGATCGATGCATTTCTCTCCAATTTCAGCCGGGCAGAGGCAGAGGAGCCTCTTGCCTCCCCCAGCACGTGCCTGCTCCCCGTTCAGAGCAGGCTGCCTATTGATCCCTCCCTGGGAAGAGCTGCAGCCTGTGCCCGACCTCCCCTCGCCAAAAGCAGCCAGCTTTGTGCCTCTGCCAGGCAGAAAAGGAGTTTGTCCCCTCCAAAAGGCACAGGCTGTCCCAGGCAGGCCAGCCCAGCCGCTGCCCCTCTGCAGCAGCACGGGAGGAATAAACCCCGACAGGAGGAGGGCGAGCCCTGCCCACACCTGCACAGGGCTGTGCTTGCTCCCAGCTGCCCTGCGCGTGGCCAGGTGGCACCCTGAGGATGGACACCTCTGGCACAGCGTGGTCAGAGTCCCACTAAGCCCTCAGTCCAGCACAGCCCTGCTGAGCCCTCGCTGGGTCTGATGTCAGGTCATGCAGCAGTGTTTAATTAGCAGGGACAGGGCTTCGTGGCATTTGTGTCCCAGCAGGGAGCAGCTTGGATGCAGTTTGGCTCCAGGAGCCTCCAGGGCTGCCTCCCAAACTCCCTCCCTGATAACAGGTGCTTTTTAAACGAGACGCATTCAAAACAGGCCTGCTCTTGCCACCTGATCAATAGATGGGAAAGGAACAATGCCAAATATCTGCAGTTATTGTGCAGCACTGATGGCTGTCAGGACAACGGGCAGAGCAAAGACAAATACACACCTTTGCCTGGGTTATTACTTTAAGCCTGTTATTATCATTATTATGGGTGATTAAAAATCCCATTAATCAGATGCTAAACAGATTAAGCCCTATGAATTAATTTTCTGGAAATAACTAAGATAAACATTCTGTGCAGAGCTCATTTAATGAAATAGAAGCTGTTTATCTGCAAAATTAGGGCCTGAGCATAGCTGAGCTTCAGCTGGAAAAATCCAGTGCGGTGTGGGCACAGGCTGGAGCCGAGGCCGATTTCTTACCCATTCTAAGTAAAAGAAAAATCTTGCTGCAAGTAATTTATGATACATTACACAAAGAGCTCATTAGCGAGAGTTCCCAAATCAAATTACAGTCAGTTAGGAAATAATTCCTTGATTTAGTGTGTGGGGAGAGGGGCTGGAGGGCAGCCTGTGCTGCTGGTGGGAGCGCTCAGCTCTGCTGGGCAGGGGCTTGGCACGGCCAGGTGGGCACACCTGAGGGAGCTGGGCCTCCTGCTGCCCTCACTGCCCACCCCAGGGACCTGGGCAGGGGCTTGGCACGGCCAGGTGGGCACACCTGAGGGAGCTGGGCCTCCTGCTGCCCTCACTGCCCACCCCAGGGACCTGGGCAGGGGCTTGGCACGGCCAGGTGGGCACACCTGAGGGAGCTGGGCGTCCTGCTGCCCCCACTGCCCACCCCAAGCACCTGACACGCCTGATGGGAGCAGCAGGAGGAGATTTGGAAGTTGTTTTCCTGGAAGCAATTCCATTACCACGTTTGTTCATTGCCTTTTTGCTGACACTTTTTAATGGTTGTGTATCACAGTTCCACCTGCTGCTGGGCTCAGACAGCTTTAGGCCTGCTCTGCAGTGGAGAGCCCTAAGGTTGAATTAAGAATGTGAGATATCAAAATACAAGGGCTAAATAAAAATAAGGTGTGCTCTGGTATGTCAGAAAACAGGCTGAGACCTGGAGCCACAGAGAGGATTTTCTCCCTGGTTTGTGTGCACCCTGCACTGCACACAGCCTCCACCATTTCCCTGAGAGCAGGAGGCAACTGGGAGCCAAGGAAAACCATTTTATCCTACTAGCAGTTAAACAACTTACCAGCTTTGCCACTAATGCCAATGATATAGGAAATGAACACTAATTGATTTTTCACCACCGTCTTTCCCTTCCACCATCATGGAGCTGCCTCTGAGAGCAAAATATTGGAACCAACGGGGTAAAGAAGCTTCCCTGAGGTGAAATAAACACGAGAGGCATGCAGCTGTGGCTGAAATCATCCTGACATCATGCAGCTGCTCCTGCTGCTGTGCCAGCCCTGGGCTGACCCACATCCCCATCTCCAGGGCGTTGCTCTGGTTCCTCTTCTGTCCAGAGGAGTCCACAGCCCAGTATCCAACCCCTGAAGTGTCACCAGGGACAAGTGGGCCTTCCCTTCGCATCCATTTACAGCCTTCTCCAGAAACTGCCCATGGAAGTGCTGCTTCTTGTGTCTGTTGTAATAAATGGCTGTGTTTGCTATTGCTGGTGAAAAGTCCTGTGTTTGGCCTTTTTAAGTCATTTGATTGGGAAGCAGAGGGAATATTTTAGCAGCAGAGAAGGCTCTCACAATCAGCACTAGGAGGAATAATCCAATTTCCTTGGCAAAGAAGGGCAAGGGTCCTCCTAGGAGGTCAAAGCTCCCTTAGCACAATTAGAACTTTAATTAATGGAATTGCTCGAGCTTCCACCAGCAGAAGCAGCGTGTCTGTGGAGCTCTGGGAGTGGAGACAGCAGCTCCCTGCTGGCTCTCCTGAGCACGCCCCGGGCCCCCACATGCACCCAGACCCCCCGTGCCTTCCAGAGATGCAGCTTTGGGCTCTTGGTTGGCATCAGAGCAGGGCTGGCCTCTCCAGCAGCTCTGAGAGGAGCTCACCGTGTGCCATGCTGCTCAGACATGCTGGCTGCAATTAATATTGCATCACGGCCTCCTGATTCCTGAATTATGTATTTCTCCTTCTCAGCATCGCGTGGGTTTTTTTACAGGGTTAATTATTTGCCATCATTCTGCCTTTAGCAACAGTCGTCTTAATTAAGGGGGCCGAGTTCCGCTCTCATTCCTGCCTGGCAGATCCTAATGAAATCACTGGAGCCGTGCGGTGTAAAAGGGAGGGACGCCGGCCGTGCAGGCAAAGTAAAACGTTCCCTCTCCTGTTGATTAATGCATAAAATTAACCCAGCTTAATGCCCAGCTCCTGACTGAGTGAACCACTGCAGAGCTGCTTTTCCACGGGCACTTCTGCCCCTGTTCATCCCGTGTGCATGCCAGCGGGGCTCTGCCACCACAGCTGGGTGCCCTGCCTCTGCTTTGGGGTTGAGAAACACGGCAGAAGGCTGCAAGCAGGGCTCAAGGCACTGTCACCTCTCCCTGCAGTGGCTCCAGGGCTGAGCTGGTGCTCCCTGTCCCTTTGCTCCTGCCCAGGGCTCTGCCAGCAGGCAGCTCCCCCAAAGCCACGTGCTGTTCCCTTCCAGGGATTTAAATCAGCCCAGAGCCCCCTCCCTGGCAGTGCCCCTGCCTCTCCCCCCCAAGCCTTTCCTGCTGGCACCAAAAGGGCTGATCCCCAACTATTCCTCCCTGGCTTGCATTTCCTGACAGGCCCAGGCAGCCGTGCAGGGGAGGCTCCAATAAGTGGATCCACATGCAATATTCATGGATGGCTTCAGAATAGTTACAGATCCATCACGCTTGGCAGCGGGATGGGGACGGCGCTCTCCTAATGCTGGGCTGAGCACCTTCTTGAACCCGAGCCCTGAGCATGGAGCCGGGCGTGCCGGCCCGGTCCCGCCGCTGCCGTGTCCCCAGCTGTCCTGCCAAAGCCCCCCCAGTCCCCTCCCACCTCAGGGAAGCCCTGGCAAGCCTCTGGGGACCTGGGCCTGTGGGTATCTCTGGCCATGCCATGCTGTGCTGCTCCTGCATCCAGCCGGAGCCCTGGGTAAGGAGCAGGGAAAACAAGGGAGCCACTGGAGCTTAGTGCCCTCACTGCGGGAAAGGTTTGTTTACCAGCTTCTGGCCAGCACCACAGTGCAGCTCCAAACCTCATCTCATCCCCCAGGATTAATTTTTACACAATCATTCCGCAGTCTGCGATAATCGCTCCATTAAAAAATGAAGAGATTTGGGGTTTTTCCCCGGCGCGGAGGATTAGGTCTGAAGACGAGTAATCTGCAGGAAGCTCAGCTGCATGCACACCACTCATCTCTCTGCACTCTTCCCAGCTCTAGCTCCTTCACTGGGATTTCCCACAGTGGGCTGGCTGCCCCAGGCAGGCGGGCACATCCCGAGGGATCGGCCGTGTGCCAGCCCGGGGGGGCACGGCGGCAGCTTGGGCAGCAGCAGTGCCACGCAGCCCCTGCAGTGCCATGGGCCCTGCAGTGCCACACAGCCCCTGCAGTGCCATGGGCCCTGCAGTGCCACACAGCCCCTGCAGTGCCACGAGCCCTGCAGTGCCACGCAGCCCTGCAGTGCCACACAGCCCCTGCAGTGCCACACGGGCCCTGCAGTGCCATGAGCCCGGCAGTGCCATGAGCCCGGCAGTGCCATGGGCCCCTGCAGTGCCATGGGCCCCTGCAGTGCCACGAGCCCGGCAGTGCCACGAGCCCTGCAGTGCCACGAGCCCGGCAGTGCCACGAGCCCTGCAGAGCCATGAGCCCTGCAGTGCCACGAGCCCTGCAGTGCCATGAGCCCTGCAGTGCCATGAGCCTTGCAGTGCCATGAGCCCCTGCAGTGCCATGGGCCCCTGCAGTGCCACGAGCCCTGCAGTGCCATGAGCCCCTGCAGTGCCACGAGCCCTGCAGTGCCATGAGCCCTGCAGTGCCATGAGCCCCTGCAGTGCCATGAGCCCTGCAGTGCCATGAGCCCTGCAGTGCCATGAGCCCTGCAGTGCCATGAGCCCTGCAGTGCCACGAGCCCTGCAGTGCCACGCAGCCCCTGCAGTGCCACGCAGCCCCTGCAGTGCCACGAGCCCTGCAGTGCCATGAGCCCTGCAGTGCCACGAGCCCTGCAGTGCCATGGGCCCCTGCAGTGCCACGAGCCCTGCAGTGCCATGGGCCCCTGCAGTGCCACGAGCCCTGCAGTGCCATGAGCCCTGCAGTGCCACGGGCCCTGCAGTGCCACGAGCCCTGCAGTGCCACACAGCCCCTGCAGTGCCATGAGCCCTGCAGTGCCATGGGCCCTGCAGTGCCACGAGCCCTGCAGTGCCACACAGCCCCTGCAGTGCCACACAGCCCCTGCAGTGCCACGAGCCCTGCAGTGCCACGCAGCCCCTGCAGTGCCATGGGCCCCTGCAGTGCCACGAGCCCTGCAGTGCCATGAGCCCTGCAGTGCCACGAGCCCTGCAGTGCCATGAGCCCTGCAGTGCCACACAGCCCCTGCAGTGCCATGAGCCCTGCAGTGCCATGAGCCCTGCAGTGCCACGAGCCCTGCAGTGCCATGGGCCCTGCAGTGCCATGGGCCCCTGCAGTGCCATGGGCCCTGCAGTGCCATGAGCCCTGCAGTGCCACGCAGCCCCTGCAGTGCCATGGGCCCCTGCAGTGCCATGAGCCCTGCAGTGCCATGGGCCCTGCAGTGCCATGAGCCCTGCAGTGCCACGAGCCCTGCAGTGCCATGGGCCCTGCAGTGCCATGAGCCCTGCAGTGCCACGAGCCCTGCAGTGCCACGGGCCCTGCAGTGCCATGAGCCCTGCAGTGCCACGAGCCCTGCAGTGCCATGGGCCCTGCAGTGCCATGAGCCCTGCAGTGCCACGAGCCCTGCAGTGCCATGGGCCCCTGCAGTGCCACGAGCCCCTGCAGTGCCATGGGCCCTGCAGTGCCACGAGCCCTGCAGTGCCACGCAGCCCCTGCAGTGCCACGAGCCCTGCAGTGCCACGCAGCCCCTGGTGCCCCCAGCCTGGGCTCATCAGCTCTTTTCACTACACACAGGAGCCTCTGGAACCAGCTCCCCACTCTGGGATCCCTCCAGTTTCCTTGGGAAGGAGGTGAAGCAATTGGCACGGGAGACATAAACACAGCGCAACAGAGCAGGTGGTGGGGTGGTTTTAAAAGGTAACAAACTATTAAAAGAAATGATGAGCTTAAATGCTGAAGCCTTTTGTAAAATCATGGTGGTTTAAGCAGGTGAAGAGTGAATAATAACCTGGGAACTGGCAATTTCCCTGTTCTAGAGGCAGCTGTCTGTGTTCTCCTGAGCCCCAGGAACCCCCTTCAGCTGCCAGCCTTGCCAGGCCTGGCTTAACTAACCCTGGACCTGCACTAAAAGCAGCAGTGAGTGGAGGAGGTAGCAACACACGCCCCAATCCCTCCTCAAGGGCACACCAGGATTATTCCCACTGTTTCCCACTGAGGCTTGGGACTGAATTCCCAAATATTCCTGATGGGATGTGACCCCATGCCTGGAGCTTGGCAGGCTCCTGGCACTGCCAGAAGGGTGAGAGCTCACAGGCTGAGAGAAGTTTTAGAGTCAGGAGGAGAGACGTGCCCGTTGTGCCCAGCAAGCATTTTTCCAAATATAATTAAAATAAGCACATCTCTACGATGGCTCTGACCACAGGGATAAGGATGCAACGCCAGGTTTTTAAAACAAAATAACGTAAGCACTTAGAAAAGGACTCGAACAGACTTTGGGTACTTATGTTCAAAATAATTGTCCCAGGAAACCCGATTCAGCAGCCACCCAGGCTGAAAGCACTTAGGCACACGCGGGCAGGCGTTCAACAAAGCATTTAGTGACCCCGGCGCTGCATCAGCAGGAACGCGGGGCTCCGGGCAGGCAGGGAGTGACT
Source organism: Passer domesticus (assembly GCF_036417665.1). Lineage (NCBI taxonomy): Eukaryota > Metazoa > Chordata > Aves > Passeriformes > Passeridae > Passer > Passer domesticus. The sequence goes on from NC_087512.1 coordinate 292,842, forward strand.
CAGGGAAACCGCGGGGCTCAGGCGGGCGAGGTCCCGCCTGGACCCCTCCTGGATCCCGCCTGGCTCCTGCCTGGACCCTCCTGGATCCCGCCTGGCTCCTGCCAGGGTCCCACTGCAGTCCCACCTGGTTGTGCACGGGTCCCACTGGGATCCCACCTGGTTCCAGCCTGGCCCCCGGCACGCCCGGGGACACACAGCAGTGTCCCCTCTGTGCCCCCCCGTTTGTCGCTGGCTCCTGCCTCCCCTTCTGCTCCCACTGCCCTAAGGGCTGGGGTGTGATGGTTCCCGAGCCCTGCGGGGTGGCAGGAGCTCACTCCTCACACCCTTCCCCCGGGAATACCTTTGCAGTCCAAGCAAATCCAGCAGCCGAGGAGGGAGAATGCCCGTGGTAATAAATTCATGGATTTTCACACCCCAGCAGGCTGACAAGCACCTGGTTTTAAAGAGACTTTAAAAGCACTTGGAGAGCTGTGAGGCAGAGCGAGACCCCCTTATGCTTGGAGACCCCAAACGCCAGCTTCAAAGGAGGGAGGGAAATTGCAAAGATAGCCTGGAAAAAGTGGATTGCAGTGGGGGCAAATCTTCAAAGCACAAGTTTCCTGTGCTGATATAAAGACCATGTACCTTTTGCATGAATAAGTCAAAAGCGGGAACCTTTCCTAACCTGACAGGGGGTTCCTCTGCTGGGCTGTGAAGTGATGGATGCTCCTGGATCCCTTTGTGTGGTGCCTCTCCTCGATGGGACCATCCCTGCTGCAGTGCCACCCCTGCTGCCAGGGACTCTGCCCATGGGTGCCCTGCCAGCGGGGTCTGTCCTGCTGCCCAGCTGAGGGGTTTCACACATTTCTCCTTGGGGAGCCTCAGAGCTCAGCTAACCACGTTCCCTGCCATGCCACTGCTGGATGTCCCTGACTTTAGGGAGGTGTTTCTCACCAGCTGAGGGCTCGGTGCTCCTGGGGCTGTCCCAGGACTGATGAGAGGCTGCTGACAGCCTGGGACACGTCCTTCCAAGCTGCCCCTTGTCCTCAGGGCTGCTTGCAGAGCTCCCTGTGCCCCTCCCAGCCCCGAGCTGCCTAATTGAGGCAGGAGCAGTACCTGGGCCTCCCCGCTCCTGCCGCAGCCTGCGGCGAGCCGAGCTCTGTGTCAATTACAGGAAAATCAATGAAGATACTGTTCAGGACTCCTTTTCACCATTCAGCACGGATGATATCCTTCACTTTCTAGCACTGATTCATTTACTTTCGGCCTCTCCAGGGGCTCCTGACATATTGCTATCTCTGAAGAATCTGAAGCAAGAACTGCCTTTGTTTCCACTGCAACTTGTTGGTGGGGCTGGAGCTCACTGAGGGTCAGGGGAGAGGCTGCAGCACACGGCAGGGTTTAAACATTTCTTACAAAAATACCTTCTTGAGGTCCTCCCAAATCTCTTTTTTTCATGGGCAGAGTCAGGGGGAAAATGGGTTCAAACACAGGATCAAAGTGCCATCAGTGTCCTTGCTCCAGCTGAGCTGTCCCCAAAAGTGGTGACACTGCAGTAGTGCTGCTTCTCTTGGATGGGGGCTGGAGCAACCTGGTCCAGAGGAAGGTGTCCATGGCAGGGCCTTGGAACTGAATGGTCTCTCCCAGTCCAGCAGCTGTGAACTCTCCTGTAAGAGAAAAGCCAGGAGAATGGACAGGACTGTGACACCAGGGCTGCACAATCGTACTCTGGGGTTTGTTCCTGCCCCCAGGACTCAAGGTCAGAAATTACAGGAGGCAACATGAAATGTTATAGAACTGATTTCTGAAATATTTAAAGCACAAGCCTGCAGTTGGTTTATCCTGGGAAGCCTTGGGTTTCTCTGGGACAGCACCATCCATGTTGAAGCTGGGGACACCATGCACTGGACGGACAGTGACAGACATCAGGTGGCAGCCACAAAAAATGCCTCTGTCCTGTGTCAAACCTCTGCTATTTCCTGCATTCCCAGCCTTTTCTCTCTCCACTAAAGCCACAGGCATCCCGCAGCAGTGGGATATAGACCCCAGGCCCAACTCCCACTGCAGGAGGAAGAACCACGCTGATGCAAACCCCAGCCCTGCCAGCTCCTCGTGTTCCTGCTCTTCAAAGAGAGCTCCGTGCGTGGAGAGCAGTAGGAAATAGCCCAGAGCAAGGACGGGGCTACAAAGACAGCATCTATTATTTATGAGGCACTTCAGTGAACTCGGGGCTTGGAGGCAGAGTGGGCTGGGGGGGGACCTTTGTGAGGGGAAAAATGGAGTTTGAAGAAACACTGAGAGTGCTGCAGCACGCAGGGGTCTCGTTCATGAGAGGCATCCCTGGGAGTGCAGAAGGCTCTCTTGGAGCTCACACGGGATTTGCTCTGCGGTTTGGGGGGCAGTTCAATGACCCGTGCTCCAAACACCAGGCTTTTAAAGAGCGAGGGATCTTGTGAGCCAGCTCAGGGCATGCACTGCCCAGCACAGGCTCCAACAGCTCCATACATGCCACCTGGGATCCACGGTGTCACAGGGAAATCAATGGGAGTGGGCATGCCGTGCACCCACCCAGACATGGTCCCCCAACAGAGGAACGGGTCTCCAGCAGAGGCACAGGGTCCCCAGCAGAGACACAGGGTTCCCAGAAGCACAGGGTCCCCAGCAGACACACAGGGTCCCCAGCAGGCACACAGGGTCCCCAGCAGACACACAGGGTCCCCGGCAGAGGAACAGAGTCCCTAGCAGAGGCACAGGGTCCCCAGCAGACACACAGGGTCCCCAGCAGACACACAGGGTTCCCAGAAGCACAGGGTCCCCAGCAGAGGCACAGGGTCCCCAGCAGACACACAGGGTCCCCGGCAGAGGAACAGAGTCCCTAGCAGAGGCACAGGGTCCCCAGCAGACACACAGGGTCCCCAGCAGACACACAGGGTTCCCAGAAGCACAGGGTCCCCAGCAGACACACAGGGTCCCTAGCAGAGGCACAGGGTCCCTAGCAGAGACACAGGGTCCCCAGCAGACACACAGGGTCCCCGGCAGAGGCACAGGGTCCCCAGAAGCACAGGGTCCCCAGCAGACACACAGGGTCCCAGGCAGAGGCACAGGGTCCCCAGCAGACACACAGGGTCCCCGGCAGAGGAACAGAGTCCCTAGCAGAGACACAGGGTCCCCAGCAGACACACAGGGTCCCCAGCAGACACACAGGGTCCCCAGCAGAGGAACAGGGTCCCCAGCAGGCACACAGGGTCCCCAGCAGAGACACAGGGTCCCCAGAAGCACAGGGTCCCCAGAGGCACAGGGTCCCCAGCAGAGGCACAGGGTCCCCAGCAGGCACACAGGGTCCCCAGCAGAGGCACAGGGTCCCTAGCAGAGGCACAGGGTCCCCAGCAGAGGCACAGGGTCCCTAGCAGAGGCACAGGGTTCCCAGCAGAGGCACAGGGTCCCCAGCAGAGGCACAGGGTCCCTAGCAGAGGCACAGGGTTCCCAGAAGCACAGGGTCCCCAGCAGACACACAGGGTTCCCAGAAGCACAGGGTCCCCAGCAGACACACAGGGTCCCCAGCAGACACACAGGGTCCCCAGCAGAGGCACAGGGTCCCCATGCTCAGCCCTCACACATATTTGGGGGCTCCATGGGGTCCCTGTGGCTGCCAGGCTGGGCCACACAAGGCCTTTGGGGGGTCACTTGGGCACCCCAAGGCAGTGGGGAGGGTGGTCTGGCCGCCTCAGGGTTGCTGGGGGAGCACTGGGGACATCAGGGTGGGCACGCTGGGGAGGGAACTGCTGCGGAGCAGCCCCGGGGCCCTTGGGGGGCACTGGGGCTTTAGAGGGCACACTGGGGACGTGGAGGGGAAGCCGGTGTTGGTGGGCACGCGGGGCCGGGGCCGGCACAGGGCCTGCCGGGGGTCCCCGGGCCGCGCTGCCGCGGCGCGGGGCGCCGTGCGGGGCCGTGCGGGGCCGAGCGGGGCCGTGCGGGCGCTCGCGGCTGCCATTTCGGCGGGCCGTGCCTCCATTTTCCCGCGAGCGCGGCGGAGCCGGCCCGGCCCCGGCCCCGCCGCCGCCCCCAGAGCAGCGGCGCGGCCGCCCCGCACCCGCCCAGCCGCGGGGCCGCCTCCGGCATGCGGAGCTGCAAGATGGTGCGGCTGGCCAGCGTGCTGGGGCTCGTCATGCTCAGCGTGGCGCTGCTCATCCTGTCCCTCATCAGCTACGTCTCGCTCAAGAAGGACAACATCTTCGGGGCGCCCCGCGCCGCCGGGCCCCGCATGTACATGTTCCACGCGGGATTCCGGTGAGCGCGGCCCGGCCCGGCCCGGCCCGGCCCGGCCCGGCCCGGCCCGGCCCGGCGGGGGGACGCGGCAGCGGGGCCGGGCACAGCCGGCAGCGGCGGCCCGGGGCTGGCGGGGGGGACCCGGAGCGGCGCGGCCCCGGCGGCGCCCGGCGCTCTCCGTGGTGCTGATGGCGGCCGGTAACGGGCTGCGGGTCCGGCCGGGGCGGGGGGGGTCTGCGTGTGCCTTGTGTGTGCCCTGTGTGTGCCTTGTGTGTGCCTTGTGTGTGCCTTGTGTGGGTATCGCTGTGTCTGCGTGGGCGTCCTCACGTGTGCTGCATGGATGTGTCTGTGTGTCTCCGTGTGTGTGCGTGGGTGGGTGTCTCCATGTGTCCCCATGTCTGCACACGGGTGTCCGTGTGTGTGCACGGGTGTCTGTCTCCATGTGTGTGTGTGGGTGTCTCCATGTGTCCCCATGTCTGCACACGGGTGTTTCCGTGTGTGTGGGTGGGTCTCCATGTATCTCTATGCTTCCGTGTGTCCCCATGTGTGTACATGGCTGTCTCTGTGTCTCCATGCGTCTGTATCTCCGTGTGTCTCCATGTGTGTAAGTTGCTGTCCCTGTGTCTCTGTGTGTCCCCATGGGTGTAAGTTGCTGTCTCTGTGTCTCCATGTGTCTTCATGTCTGTGCATGGATGTCCCCATGGGTGTAAGTTGCTGTCTCTGTGTCTCCATGTGTCTCCATGTCTGTGCACAGATGTCTCCATGTGTTAAGTTGCTGTCTCTGTACCTCCATGTGTCCCTGTGTGTGTGCATGGATGTCCCCATGTGTGTAAGTTGCTGTTTCTGTCTCTGTGTGTCCCCATGTCTCTGCGTCTCCATGTGTCCCCATGTCCCTGTGTTTCTGTGTGTCCCCGTGTGTGTAAGTTGCTGTCTCTGTGTCTCCATGTCCCTGTGTCTCCATGTGTCCCCATGTGTGTAAGTTGCTGTCTCTGTGTCTCCATGTCCCTGTGTCTCCATGTGTCCCCATGTGTGTAAGTTGCTGTCTCTGTGTCTCCATGTCCCTGTGTCTCCATGTGTCCCCATGTGTGTAAGTTGCTGTCTCTGTGTCTCCATGTCCCTGTGTCTCCATGTGTCCCCATGTGTGTAAGTTGCTGTCTCTGTGTCTCCATGTGTCCTCATGTGTTGAAGTTGCTGTCCCTGTGCCTCCATGTGTCCCCATGTCTCTGTGTCTCCATGTGTCCCCATGTCCCTGTGTCCCCATGTGTCCCCACGTGTGTACACGTTTTGGTGTCTGTGCCCGCCTCCAGGTCCCAGTTTGCACTGAAGTTCCTGGACCCCTCGTTCGTGCCCATCACCAACTCCCTGGGCCAGGAGCTGCAGGACAAGCCCTCCAAGTGGGTGTTCAACCGGAGCGCCTTCGCCCACCAGAGGTGAGCAGGGAGCTGGGCACAGCCCGGCTGTGCCCTGCCCACGGGCAGCTGAGGGAGTGCTGAGCACCCCCACATCCGAGGAGCAGACAAAGGCTGAGCCAGAGCTTTTCCCCAGACACTTGCAGCTGTCCTTCCCCAAAGACTTGATTATTTCGGAGCAGGACACCAGGCTGCAAGGCACATCATTGCACTGGGACGTGACCCAGTTTCCTGGCGTGCAGGTGGAATTGTCACTGCTCCAGGATAAATAGCTGTGCTTTAGGAGTGGAAACCCTTTGGCCTGTCACAGCCGTGAAGGGCTGTGTTCATGGAGGCCAGAGGCACACAGAAACTTCCCAGCTGCTGGCAGCTCTGAGCAAGTGCAGGGCTGCTGCTGCCTGCAGCTGCGGGGGCAGGCACAGAGCTCTGTACTCTATACATACCTCTGTTTGCTGGTTACACAGATCCAGCATTTCTATAAAGGACAATAAAACCATGTAGCCGTTTAAGACAGCTACTGCCACCTTGGACAGTCGTTTTGTCCTGACAGATGCCTGCTGGTGGCTCTGCTCACGGGTCCCACCTGGGGAGCAGGAATCTGGCTCTGTGCAGGTGCTCCGCACCGCTCAGAGCAGGGTTTGGGCTTTTCTCCTCCCTTCAGGCCACGGTCCAAGGGCAGCAGGACAAGTAACTCCCTTCCAGTGCTGCCACACTGCCCTCAGCAGCCGTGGGTACAGAGAGGAGGTGGCACTTAGTCCCACCTTCTCCCCAGGACCCCCAGGCTGTGTGACAGTGGCCGCCCCCAGTGTTGCTCCATCGCTGGCACCAGCAGCTCCATAGGGCTGTTCCTGTGCCACCCCTCTGATGATTTTAGCTGAGGCCTCAAGGAGCTGCCTTTGCACTTGTCCGTCAGCCAGAACCCATAATTAGGGCACCCAGTGGGACTCCATTAATGCTCAGACATTGGAGGATGTGAGCTGGAGGAATGGTTGTTTGTTTTCCATAAACATAAGTAAATAAAGTCCTATTCAGTTTCTAATTTTATGCCCTGCGAGGGAAATTCCCAAGCAGGGTTGGTTTTGTTTGCTTTGTAAGTATCCCTAATAACCCTCCTAAAAGTGCTGCTGTGCTTGCCCAAATATGAATTAAGGAACTCTATTTGCAGAGATGGAGACAGTGACTGTCGCTTGGTTTTGTGATGGGAAGCTTGTTAATGAAAACATAAACAGAAATATAGATATATATAAATTGTCTCCTGTTAATTCAGTTGGATATCTATCCTGGGTTTATTTCACGTGCCTTGTGGCTGCAGCAGGAATGAGAGGCACACACAGCCCCAGCAGAAAGCTGTTCTCACCCTGTGTCACAGCCCAGACAGGGCGATGCAGTGCTGGGTGACTGGGGGTGCAATGGGAGCTGCACCCCTTGTCCTAATCCCATATTTTAATCCTGACACTATTCCAAGAGGCACAGGCACAGCCTGAGCTGGCATCAGTAGAGAGCAGCTGGTAAATCCAAGTGGAGCTCTAGGTGAGCAGCCAGCTCCCTCATTCCCACCTATTTATATTGATTTTAAAGCCACTGCACCATGTTGATCAGGAAACTATTTCAGTACACTTTAAAAAAAAAAGGGAAAAATGTAAGTCTAGGTGGAAAACAAATCCACTGCAAAAAAGGGGAATTAGGACTGCATGTTTTCTGTTATTTTGCTCTTGTTTTAGGCAAGAAATCCTTCAGCACGTTGACGTCATCAAAAACTTTTCTCTGGTCAAGAGCAGCGTTCGGATCGGGCAGCTGATGCACTACGATTACTCCAGCCATAAGTATGTCTTCTCCATCAGCAACAACTTCAGGTCTCTGCTTCCCGACGTGTCTCCCATCCAGAACAAGCACTACAACATCTGCGCCGTGGTCGGCAACAGCGGGATCCTGACTGGCAGCCAGTGCGGGCAGGAAATCGATAAGTCGGATTTTGTCTTTCGCTGCAATTTTGCTCCAACTGAGGCTTTCCAGAAAGATGTTGGAAGGAAAACCAACCTCACCACCTTCAACCCCAGCATCCTGGAGAAGTATTACAACAACCTCTTGACCATTCAGGATCGCAACAACTTCTTTTTAAGTTTGAAAAAGCTCGATGGGGCCATTCTTTGGATCCCCGCTTTTTTCTTCCACACGTCGGCGACGGTCACGAGAACACTGGTTGACTTCTTCGTTGAGCACAGAGGGCAGCTGAAGGTCCAGCTGGCTTGGCCAGGAAACATCATGCAGCACGTTAACAGGTGGGTGGGCTTGCCTTGCATTTAATGGCCAAATACATCTCTTTGTACAAATGCATCTCCTAACTGATTTTTCCAGCCTGATGTGGGAGGCACAGTCCGGCCATTGTTGTCAGAGGCGCTGAGGTTTTGTGGTTGCTGTTCTGAAGTTCCAGTAGCTTCTGAGCAGACTGAGAGTCACGCCCGTGTCTCCACAGGTACTGGAGGAACAAGCACCTGTCCCCAAAGAGGCTGAGCACAGGCATCCTCATGTACACGCTGGCTTCGGCCGTCTGCGACGAGATCCACCTCTACGGCTTCTGGCCCTTCGCCTTCGACCCCAACACGCGGGAGGACCTCCCCTACCACTACTACGACAAGAAGGGAACCAAGTTCACCACCAAGTGGCAGGAGTCCCACCAGCTGCCTGCAGAGTTCCAGCTGCTCTACAGGATGCACGGTGAAGGACTGGCCAAACTCACCTTGTCGCATTGTGCCTAAGAACCTAAATCTCGAAGTGCCAAACAATTGTCTAAAAAAGTGCCCAAAACCAAATTAAACATTCTTCAGATAGAATTCTAAAAAGGAAACAAACCCACCCTAGAATCTTTTCCATAATTAAAGATGCTTTTTAGCTACTGCTCATCCAAGGGTTTCAGCATATTTAGCGGTGCAGAAGCTTTTATCATGTTCTGTGGATGCGATTTGTGCAGCTGCAAAGTTGAAACATTCTGCATTTCTAGAAGAGCCGCTCAGTCTGTTTTAATATCTGTTCATATTTTAGCGTTCTGCTAAACACCCTAAATAATTTCATTGCTCCTTCCCATTAGAGCTAGAAATGCTACTTTTAAGAGGTTTTGCTTCTTTTGTATCTGTTGCTGTCCATAGCTCAGCGTGGCCTGGCCATGGAGGAAGGCACTCGGGGCTCCAGCGCGTCGGCACACGCGAGTTCCTCGGTGTGGATCCTCACCTCCGCCGCTTGGGTATTTCCTATTTACTGAATTTTACATTTTTTAAAGAATAACAAGAAGAAGGTCACAAAGTGGCTCATACCTTAGCTAGGTGTTTATATCACTCTTGGAATACTTCAGTGTTTTAATTCTTTTCGGGACAGATCCTAGTCCAGACTAGACAGACGGAGGCATGTTCATTCCCATCCATCTGATACCATTCTGCCATTTGATTTTACAGTTGAACCACCACAATTCATGCAATTAGGCTTCTCTGGAGACCTCTTTGGTGAGAAAAGCCCCAAACCCCATACCCCTGCTTGGGCAGCATGGGCAAAAATGGAAGCCAGGTGCTGGGATGTTTAAAAACCAGTTTTTTGTAGGGAAGGAAGTGAGCAGAGCTGGAGTGCAGGGAAGAAGAAATGCCACGACCAAATTCCCCCATTTATGTCTCTAACTCACCAGTCAGACAGCTGGAGCAGTGTCCCCATTTTCCCATCACCAGCAGCACCCAAGGCAGACAGGGCAGACATTTCCTTGGCACCACAGGAAATCCATCTGTTTGGGGACAGGACAAAAAACAGGGTCACTTACAGCTGGGAAGTGTTGGCCATTATGTCTCAGGATAAAGGAGCCTGGGAAGTAACTGGGTTTCTTATGAGTATGCTGGCAAGTACTTAACAATTTTTTACTTTACTGTTGTGAGTGAGAACTGACCCCACAATGAAAGAAGATGCAAAATCCAGTATTTAAAATGGCACAGGTTGATTTTTCTTAGCTTCTTTGCCTGTGGTCAGACATAGGAGATGAGGAGGAGATCTCCAGCACAACACCCAGGCATGGCCTAGTGCCCACTGTGGCCCTGCAGCCAGAAGGGTTCTCCCCCACACCCCGGGGTGGAGCAGGAGCTGCTGGCTTTCTCCTCCCCTTGAATTATCCCACATTCCCCAGCTCTGCTTTTCCAAAGGCTGTGTAGGGCTGTGGGGTCCCCGCAGCTGCCCCATGTCCAGAGCTGCCCCAGGCACTGTTCCTGGGCTCTGGGCAGTCCTGTGCTCCTCACACTTGCTCAGCAGGGTCCAGCTCGAGTGCCTGTGCTCCTGGAGTCACAGGGGTGCAGTGGTGATGCCCCAGTGCTGCACTGAGTCCCCCAGTGCCAGCAAGGGATGTGGGATCACAGCTCTGGGAACCGTGGGGCTGGCAGTGGCTGGGCAGCCCTGGTCCCAGCAGAGCCTGCAGGGACCCTGCTCCACGTGCTGGAGCACACAGATTGTTTAGCCCCAAACCAGAAATTGCACAGGGAAAGAAGAGCTCTGCACCGGTCATTAGTGAAGTGCAGGAATGAATAATTTCTGATATTGTTTTCCATGGGCACTGGGGTCCATGCTAAAGCAGTGCCCAGCACCCCTAAGCCCACCGGTGCAGAAGGGTCACCCCCAGCCCCAAATTACTCTTGTTGGCTTGTCTGAACACCAGACATTTTTATCAAGAGGCCTTTTACCAGTTTCCTGAGGGGACCATAATTTCTCATCAGCAAATTAAAGAAATGGGAACTGTTATCATTATGTTGGCATGAAAGCAAGGACAGTGGGCTCCACACAGTTTCTGGAACCTCCCATAGTCCTGGAGAGGGGCACAACCCCCTGGGCACAGCCCTGGCATCACCACCAGAACTTTACAAAAGCACAAAGAGCAGAGAAGGAAGCACAAAACTGACTGCAAATATTTGGAAATGGGAATACAGAAAAATTATTGACAGAACGCCATATTACATCATTGATTTTTGAGCAAAACGCCCCATCGATGCTCCAGACCCACATTGAACATTTCAGAATCATTGATTTTAATGGGGAGTTCTGCCCCGTGATCGATGGCACAGCACAGCCCAAAGTAAATTGCTTCTTAGTATCAATATTCTTTTGCAAGGTGGAAAAGCATCTCAAAGTGCACAGCTTTTGTTTTGCCAGGTGGGGTCTGAGGGAGAGGTGAGGATGGCAGGGGATGGAGAAGACAGTGCCTGAGGAGGAGAGGCTCTTTGGGCTGCCTCTGTCCAGCAGAAATGCCTTTGCACTACTGAGCAAGTATTTTATTATTTATTTAATTGTTATTTACAAGGTGCTGGGGCCTGCCCTCCCTGCTCAGGACAGCCAGTGGCATCACCTCAGCTGGCCTCTTCCTTCCCTCTCTTTGGCCCCAAACCTTCCTGCATGAATTCCTGATGGTTCAGGGAGAACTCTCCTTCCCATGACTGAATGTCTAGACAAGCCAACAGAGCTAATGCAGCGTGATCAATACCTGTAAGTACAAAACATTTGAGGCTCCAAAATCCAGAGAAGCCCTCCAGAGCAGCTCCCTCCATTGGGAGACCCTGCTTGGCCCTGGGCTGCTCAGTGTCCAGGGGCAGCCACATCCCTCTCCAGCCCTTTGCCAGCAGGATGGGTGCCAAGGTGCTGGGGGTGTACATAGGATTGGGAATACACGTGTCCTCTCTTCTTTTATACATCTTGGGTCTCTATTTTTGTTGCTTGCATCTCCTCGGTGAATGGTAGCAAGGCATGTGAAAACAGGCATTTGGCTACCAGGTTTAATTGTAAGGCCAAGCCAAAAAGCAAGAGTTTGTGAAACAGAGTGACTGTGAATGGAGGCTGCAAAAACAGGGCAAATAGGAAAAAGCAGGTTTTCTGTAAATGAATGTGTCTTTATTTCAATGGCTCTACAGTTCAATGCCTGATGGAGTTGTTTTCGATAAAAAAATATAAATATTACAAAAAAAAAAAAAAAGATGCCATAATTGTAATAAAGGGTTCGTTAGTAAGGGCCATACCAAAAGCACTGTTTATTTTCCAATGGCTGACGTTCACAAAGGGCCGGGCAGCTCTCAGGTGAGCGCTGGGAAGGAGCTGCTGCAGCCTCAGCAGCACGGAGAGCCTGGTGGCAGGGCTGGCGCTGGCACGGGCTGTGCGTGCCCAGCCCGGGCTGAGCCTGCCTGCACAGCTCCGGGTGCCCCGGCTGCCCGTGACCGTGCCACGTCCCGCGGGGGCAGGGGGCTGGGCAGCTCCCCTGGGAGCCCGTGCTGGGTGTGCCTGCAGCATTGACTCGTGTGCCATAACCCGGTACTGAATGCATTGTTTTTAAATAAAATGGTTTCTTGTGCATTGGGAGTCTGTAAAACTCCACTGCCTCTGCTGCTTCTTTATTATTATTATTATTATTTCCCAAAGTGCTCAGGGCCACTGATAGGTTTTACTGGAAAACTTCACCAGAGGAGTTGCCAAAAGTGTTGCTTAATGCTCCCTATATTTAATTATGCAGTGCAAGAAGCTTGGTGTGATGGATCAAATTCTGCACTCCTGTGAAATACGTGAAGATAAAAAGTGGGGCAATGTGGGCGCTGATAGGCTCAGGGTATTTGCTCATTAAGGTGAATTACATCCCCAGGAACATCTTCCAGCCCACTGCTGTTTCGTGTTCCAGGTGACCTGCAGCATCCTCAGTGGCAGGAATTCTGCCACGTGTTTTTAGGAGTTCACATGAGTCCCTGAGGATGGCAGGCACAGGAGCAGAGCCATGCCAGATCCTCCGTGCTGTGTGCTTCCCACCACTAATACCCACTACAGCTCACATATTTATCCTTGAGACATCCTGGCACAGAGGCAGGGATTTATAGTCCTAGAACCCAATCTGGGGATGGGATAGGAGAAATCCTTTCCCTCCTCTCCCACGGGTAAACATGAGGAAGGCTCTGCTGGCCCAGGTGCTGGGGCTGGAGGGTTGAACCCCCAGGCCATGTCCAGCTCTGCCTCCATCCCTGGAAGCTGTCCTGAGGGCATGGAGCTGCTCGCTCTGCAGAGAACAGGCTTGTGGCAGCAGTTTCAAAATGCCAAAGAAAACACCTGCAGTGTTTGTTTAAAAGCAGGTGGAAATGACACCTGCAGGCCCTGGCCAGCTGCTTTAGAGGAGAACTCCCTGTGCCTGTGCCATGTCCTGTCACCCTCAAGTCACCCTTCCCTGCGTGGTTTGGGTCAGGTGCCAGGTGCGAGTGCTGCAGGACACTACAGACAACCCCGGAGAACAAAAGAGGAGAGGAATTAAATTTCATAATCCCAAGGGAGCCACAGCCCACACCAGAAGGATGCTGGGCAGGAAAGCTCAGCCAGGCCAGGTCAATGCCCAGGTTTGTCCCACCCTGCCATCCCTGGACACCCCACCGCTGCCTCTTTGGGGAGCAAGGGCACCTGGCTGTGGCAGGGGGAGGCCTGGCTGCAGGCAGACAGCAGGAAAGCTAACAAAGAAACCCCCTCCTCCCGCCCCCAAAGCCGAGGAAAGCCTCTGGCAAAGGCAGCCATGCAGGCAGGGAACGCTGTCCCGCTGGGTGCAAGCTGCAGCACCCCCGGCTCCCGGCGCTGCTGCTGCCCGCCGTGCCCGCTGCCAGCTCGGCACGGTGACACGGGACACCCTGCTGGCCCTGAGGGCAGGCACTGCCCCATCGGGCCGGGCCTCCGCTTCGCGTACAACTGCACCACGCGCGCGTATTTACACCTCGATTCCCAGGAAGGTTTTGACAGGAATTTGGAAAGACACTACAAACAAAACATCCTCAGGGGACGCAGCCGTCAGGTGCAGGTTTGGAAAGAAAAAGTCAAAGACCTGATGAATTTGTTGGAGAAGGAGAAGGCAAGGCCAGAGGAAAAGAGAGGAAAAGGAGGACACAGACACCAGCACATCTGCGGCACCAGATCCCCATCGGGGTCTGCCCACCCACCCTCCTCCCCCTGCCCACAGGGGCACCTCCGTCTCCGGAGCGCTGCACTCGCCTCTTTTTTCCCCAAATCAACCGCAACTTTTGCCTTCCTTCAGGAAGGACAAAAAGATTTCACGCATAAGTTGCCCTGAACAAAGGCACCTCACGCCAGAGCTTTCTTTTCTGTCTTCCTTTCTTTTTCCCTCTTCACCACAAGCTGGCAGCGGGAGGAGTAGCTGGGGTGGGGGAAACTCCACTTTATTTTTGGCCTGATAGTGCCAAAAAGCAGCTCAGAAAACACCGTGAGCTCCAGAGACACTGTGATGGCAACATGGAAAGAAATGGATCGTTATCCTTTGGGATCCAATCTGTAGGGAAACTGGGTGCTGTCATACACAACCTGTTTGCAAGGGGATACCAGGCGCTCTGGAGAGTGAGTGGCCTGATGATGAAGGGTCCAAAAGGTGACATTTCTCCCTATTTCCCCTTTTAGTTACTGGAAAGACCCAGTGGAGGTGGGACTGCCACAAACACGGACACAGTTACCAGGGCCGAGACAAGGATTACACAAAACTCAAGGACACTCAAGGCTGCTGTTGCCGCTGCTGATTGAAGGAGCAGGGAGAAGCAGTGAACTGCACAGCTGGGAGCAACGGGCGCAGCCCGACCCGGTGTGTCTTGGCACGGGTACCCTGCACGGGCTGTGCCATAGCAGGCAAGTCCCCCCTTTGCCAGCTCCGTGCCAGGGCATGCTGTCCCCTCGGGCCCTGTCCTCTTCCATCCGCCCTGCCCCTGCCCGCAGAGCCCTGTGCCAGCCGCGGGGCCGAGGGGCGGCCCGGGGAGCCGGCCCTCGCCTGGTGTGTGCAGCGGGGAGCGCGGCCCCACAGCGCTGTGCCAGCGGGACGGCGGCTCCGGGGGCTCACCATCCACCCCGGCTCAGCTACATCCACCACACCTTGCTAGCGAGCCCGAATTCAGCCGCATTTAGGGCAACTAATAACCAACAGCACAGATCGGCGCTGTACCTCGGTTTGCAGCAGCGAACAGGGAGGCAGCAGGGCCGGCTGTGGGCAGCGGGCCCCGGGAGCCACCGGGCGCGGGGCTGGGCTGCGTGACCGGGCATGGCGACCGCCGCGCAGCCAGCACCGCCGATCCCCGTGGCGGCACGGGAGCAGCCCCGGCAGCGGTCGGGGCCGGCTCCGGGCCGATGCCGCGATGCTCCCGGCGGCCTCGCACGCTACAAAGGCGGCGGAATCTTTAAGGGCCCCGCCATCCCCTCGCGTCCCCTCACGGAGGCCCCGCCCCCGCGCCTCAGCCCGCCAATGCTCCCGCGCGCCCGCCTTTCCCGCCCTTCCCGCCGCCCTCACGCCCTCACGCCCGCCCGCCCGCGGCGCAGGCCCGGCCCCGCGGGCGCGGCCGGGGCGGAGCGGCCCCGGACAGCTCCCGCCGCCCGCAGACGGCGGCGGCGGCGGCGAGGCGAGGACATGGCGCGGGGCCGGCGCGGCGGGGCCGGCTGAGCCGCCGCTGCCCGCGGGGCGGGCGGCCGCGGGCCGCAGCGGCCGCCGCCCCGATGAGCGGATGAGGAGCGGGCGCGGCGGCCGGCGGTGCCTGGGCGGGGAACCGGGTGCGTGCACCATGAACCCCGAGCTGGCGATGGAGCCGCTGGGCAGCCTGCACGGGGCGGCGGGGCACGAACCGGAGATGATGGGCAGCCCCAGCCCTCACCACGGCGGCCGCAGCGCGGGGCCGCTCCGGGTGCCGCCTCCCCCGCCGCCGCCGCCGCCGCCGCCGCACCAGGAGCTGCCCCCCGCCGCCCGGCCCGCCATGGTGCCCAGCATGGCCTCGCTGCTGGACGGCGCCGCCGAGTACCGGCCCGAGCTCTCCATCCCGCTGCACCACGCCATGAGCGTGCCCTGCGAGGCCTCGCCGCCCGGCATGGGCATGAGCGGCACCTACACCACGCTGACGCCGCTCCAGCCCCTGCCGCCCATCTCCGCCGTCTCCGACAAGTTCCACCACCCGCACGCCCACCCGCACGCCCACCACCACCACCACCACCAGCGCCTGCCGGGCAGCGCCGGCGGCGGCTTCGCGCTCATGCGGGACGAGCGCGGGCTGCCGGCCGTCAACAGCCTCTACGGGCCCTACAAGGAGGTGCCGGCCGTGGGGCAGAGCCTCTCGCCGCTGGGCAACGGGCTGGGCCCGCTCCCTGGCTCCCAGCAGGGCCTGCACGGCTACGGGCCGCCGGGCCACGACAAGATGCTGAGCCCCAACTTCGAGGCGCACGCGGCGATGCTGGCGCGGGGCGAGCAGCACCTGCCCCGGGGGCTGGGGACGCCCCCGGCCATGCTGCCGCCCCTGAACGGCGCGCACCACCCCGCGCCCCCCGGGCCGCCGCCGCCGCACGGCCCCGCGCTGCCCGCCGGCCGGGAGCGGCCGCCCCCCGCCGCCGGCCCGCAGGGGAGCGGCGCGGGGCAGCTCGAGGAGATCAACACCAAGGAGGTGGCACAAAGGATCACGGCGGAGCTGAAGCGCTACAGCATCCCGCAGGCCATCTTCGCCCAGCGAGTGCTGTGCCGCTCCCAGGGGACCCTCTCGGACTTGCTGCGGAACCCCAAGCCTTGGAGTAAACTCAAGTCCGGCCGGGAGACGTTCCGCAGGATGTGGAAGTGGCTGCAGGAGCCGGAGTTCCAGAGGATGTCTGCCCTGCGGCTAGCCGGTAAGTGCAAGCCTGTGCCAGGCGGGGAGCGCAGCGCGACCCTCGGGGCGCAGCGCCGGCCGGCCGGCCCCGCAGTGCGTCCTTCTCGGGCCCGGCGCGGCCGCTTCCCGCTCCGCCGTGAACCGCGGGGCTGTGCGGAGCTCAGCCGCCTCCCGCAGCGCAGGCACCGCGGCTCTGTCCGGCGGGGCCGTGCGGGGCTCGGGGCCGGCGGAGGGGCGCGCTCCGCTGCCACTGCCGGGCGGCGGGGCCGGGGCTGCTCTCCAGGGCCGGGTGCTGAAGGTGCGCGCTCCGCACCGCACCGCGCTCTCGGTGCGCATCCCTCCTGCGGCTGCCGGGGCCGCGGGGCGCACCGGGGGGGGCTCCGCGTCCCGGGGCAGGCGGGGCCGGCGGCAGCGGGCGGGGGCCGGACCCCGCGCACCCCGCGCACCCCGCGGCCCCGGCCCGGCCCGGCCCGGCCGCATTGTCCGCGGAGCGCGCGCGGGCGCCCCCTGGCGCGGCCGCGGAGCGCCGCAGCCCCCATTGTTCTGCGGGGGCCGCGGGGGGGCGGCGGCAGCGACCCCGGCACCGACCCCCGGTACCGACCCCCGTACCGACCCCGGCACCGACCCCCGGTACCGACCCCGGCACCGACCCCCGGTACCGACCCCCGTACCGACCCCCGGTACCGACCCCGGCACCGACCCCCCGTACCGACCCCCGGTACCGACCCCGGCACCGACCCCGGTACTGACCCCCGGTACCGACCCCGGCACCGACCCCCGTACCGACCCCGGTACCGACCCCGGTACCGACCCCGGCACCGACCCCCGGTACCGACCCCGGCACCGACCCCCGGTACCGACCCCCGTACCGACCCCCGGTACCGACCCCGGCACCGACCCCCCGTACCGACCCCCGGTACCGACCCCGGCACCGACCCCGGTACTGACCCCCGGTACCGACCCCGGCACCGACCCCCGTACCGACCCCGGTACCGAGCCCGGTACTGACCCCCGGTACCGACCCCGGCACCGACCCCCGGTACTGATCCCGGCACCGACCCCGGTACCGACCCCCGTACTGACCCCCGTACCGACCCCGGTACCGACCCCGGTACTGACCCCCGGTACCGACCCCGGTACCGACCCCCCGTACTGACCCCCGGTACTGACCCCCGGCACTGACCCCGGTACTGACCCCCGGCACTGACCCCCGCAGCGGAGGTGAGCGGGACAGAGCCGGCGGGGGCTGTCCCTGCCGTGAGGCCGTGCGGGGTGCCCCCCGGCCGGTTCCGCGCGGGTGCGGGCCGGGCCCCGCCGTGGAGCACAGCCGGGGCTGCCTTCCCGCTCCCCCGAAACCACGGGGGGCTGTGGCACGGCCAGACACGCGTGGGACAAACCGCAGCATGGGGGGCAGGCCAGGGACCGGGGCGCGCTGCTCTGACAGCGATGAAAATCCTGGGATATTTGTGTCCCCGAGTCCGCCCTTCTTTTATTTCAATTGATCCCGACGAGGGCAGGGATTTCCCAGTGGGCAGGCTGTCCCCAGAGCTGCCCGCCTTGCCGGCACTCCCGGAGGGCTCTGAGGGGGCACGGGGGTCTCTGCGGCAGGGAGATGGGCACACAGAGTTCCCGCACGAGGGGCAGCTGCCGGGAGAGGCTGGCATGCGGCGGAGCAGGGCCAAGAGGAGCCGTGGATGACTGATGGCCCTAATCCCTGGCCGACCTCTAACCAGAGGTCAAACACGCACGGCCTGGGGTCTCCAGGATCCCCGTGGGGAGTGCTCGGGCTTTCCCGAGCTGCGGGCAGTCCCTGCGGGACAGGGACGCTGATCCCCTGCTCGGCTCCAAGGCAAACTCATCTCTTCCCTTGCAGCACCCGCGGGCATCCCGCTCCTCTCTGCTCGCAGCCGAATGAAGGTGCTGGGTTCTCTGACAGGGGTGTCAGGGGCACAGGAGGGGTTTGGGGTTTTTGCCGAGCACGCGGTGATGTCGCCTTCACAAACAAACGTGTATCGAGAGGGAAATCGATGCAGATAATGTTTAGAAGATTAAAAGAGCATTAATGCTGGCAACAGGAGCATCAACGCGTGGACCCAGTTTTCATTGATCTGGAACCTGAGCCGGCTCATTTCCAGTAACGTGGCTGGTGTTTTTCCTTCCCAGCACTGGTCCCGGCTGGGGGTTCCCCGTGGAGCCCTGCATATAGAGCAGAAAATCAGGAATCACAGCCGCATGCAGAGTTCTGCCTCTATAACTCTGGATCTCTGCTTTACCAGGCCCCCTGAATGCCTCTGCATCCAGGAGGAAAGTTTGGAGAGAGCTCAGGTGCTGAGTGGCCGTGGACTCCCCATGGAGCGGGAAAGACCTTTGCAAATTACCTTTCCCTTCAGGAAATCAATTATTTTAATTTCCTTTTATTACCACGTGTGAATATGCGGCCCCATTGCCTCAGTGCTTCCTTCTCCCCCTTTACTCGCTTGCTTAAATCCCTCTGAGCATGGGGAAAATGCCACAAGTATTTCAGGTTTTTAAAAACAAAAAATACCCACCAGCTATTTGCCCCACACTCCTGGAAATTTTTCCCAAGTGGGGTGGAAATCTGCTGTCCTTGAAGGGAAATCCCCCTCTCCCTGTGGGAGCAATGTGGGGTGTGTTTCGTATTTTTTCTTATGATAGAAGATATATAGTGTTCTAACCTAATCTAATTTAATGTTATTATTTCTGTGCTTGTTGTCTTTTCATGGAGGTTTTTAGGAGTCCTGTGTCGGGGGGGGGGCTCTGTGCGGGCAGGACATGCTGTGCATGGGGAGTTTGTGGGTGCTCCGAGGGCAGAGCGCCCTTTTGGGGTGCTGGGGGCTCCGTGCGGGCAGGACACGCTGTGCACGGGGAGTTTGTGGGTGCTCGAGGGCAGAGCGCCCTTTTGGGGTGCTGGGGGCTCCGTGCGGGCAGGACCCGCTGTGCACGGGGAGTTTGTGGGTGCTCCGAGGGCAGAGCGCCCTTTTGGGGTGCTGGGGGGGCTCCGTGCGGGCAGGATCTGCTGCACACGGGGGGTTTGTGGGTGCTCCCAGGGCAGAGCGCCCTTTTGGGGTGCTGGGGGCTCCGTGCGGGCAGGACACGCTGTGCACGGGGAGTTTGTGGGTGCTCCGAGGGCAGAGCGCCCTTTTGGGGTGCTGGGGGCTCTGTGCGGGCAGGACCCGCTGTGCACGGGGAGTTTGTGGGTGCTCCGAGGGCAGAGCGCCCTTTTGGGGTGCTGGGGGCTCTGTGCGGGCAGGATCTGCTGCACACGGGGAGTTTGTGGGTGCTCCGAGGGCAGAGCGCCCTTTTGGGGTGCTGGGGGCTCCGTGCAGGCAGGATCTGCTGCACACGGGGAGTTTGTGGGTGCTCCGAGGGCAGAGCGCCCTTTTGGGGTGCTGGGGGCTCCGTGCGGGCAGGACACGCTGTGCACGGGGAGTTTGTGGGTGCTCCGAGGGCAGAGCGCCCTTTTGGGGTGCTGGGGGCTCTGTGCAGGCAGGACCCGCTGTGCACGGGGAGTTTGTGGGTGCTCCGGGGGCAGAGCGCCCTTTTGGGGTGCCCGTGCCCGTGTTTGGCTGCAGCGGCAGCCGGGGAAGCGGCGAGTGCCCTCCCGGGCCCCAGAGGGGCTGGGGCTCGGGGGGCTCGGGGCCGCGCTCGGGGGGCTCGGGGCCGCGCTCGGGGCTCGGGGCTCCGGGCGCTGCCTGCTGCCCTGGAAGGTTTGGGGAAAGCCCCGACGGACAATCCCTAAATTTGTGCGGGGTCAGCAGAGCGCTCCGCCGCCTGTTCGCCCTCTGCGGTGCCGGATCCCTTATGGATGACTGAACGCTCTCGTACCAAAGCGCCGTCAGCGGCTCACTCGTGCCGAGCTGGCCGAGCCCTGCTCTGACCTGTCAGCACCACGGAGAGCGGCGGCGAGGGGCGGAGCAGGGAAGGAGCAGGAGCACAGCCAGGCGAGGCCGCGGGGCGGGCGGTGGCCGCGGACCCTGCCCGTCCCGGGCCCGGCCAGCCGTGGGTGGCAGTGCCAGGAGTGGGCGGTGGCACGGTCACACCCCACGTGCCCCAGGACAAGGAGAGGGGTCTCACAGAGTGTGCTCTTTGTGCCCTACCAAATGGCTCTTCCCTGGATTTTGAGACTATTTTGTTGTCTGTATCCCCAGCTAAAAATGAAGGCATGATAACGTCTGTGTCAGGCACGTTACCTATTTATAAAGCTATTTCTTAGCGTTGAACTAAATATACAGGTATGTAAAGGTCCTTTGAAAGGTGCTTCGGGGCATGAAATATCGGTGCTCTCTTCAGCTATAGATTAGTGGTTGTGTTTGAACAATCCATGCGGTAAATTGTGGTGCTGGCTGATAAATCATATTTCTCATGTACCAACTTTCCAAAATAATCCCCTGCCCCAGCTCTTTGTTCCACATCATTTCTGGAGGCGTTTCTGCCACACGGAAATCTGAATCCCGTTTTTGCAAAGCAAATGAGTTTTATCGGTTTCTTGATTATTTGATGAAGTTAATTCTGAGTACATTTTGGATTAAATGAATTTCTGTATTTTCTCCCCTAATTTTTAAAAGAAGCAATTAATTGGTCATCATGTGTTACTCATTCTGAAGCTGTTCTTCACTATTTCCTTATCAGATTCCCCCCCCCTTTTTTTCCCGTGTATCTCTTGCCCATCACTGTTTGAACTGAAATATCCCAAACTCAAGTATTCCTCTCCAGCTGAAAATTGCCCCCAATTTATTAATCGCCACAATTTATTTGTATTTAAGGCTCCCATCTCGTCTTCTCTGGAAAAAGCCCATCGTAGCTGGGCGATGAATATGCAGGGAAAGCACTATATCCAACGGGACAGATAATACATCTCTTTTTCCAAGGCAAAAGATTTTGTATCCAGCTCTATCAATCTTGCAGACTTTTACATAAAAGGCTCTCTGATTTATAGAGGGGTTTGCACACAGAAATCATACCAAACAGACTCATCTCAAATGGATTTGGTGATAGCATCAGCCAGACAACTCGCTGATGGCAGAGAGAAATGCAATCAGAAAAGAAATTGGAGTGTTTTGGGCTTGTTTGGGGGTTTTGAGCTATAAAATCAAACTGCTCCGTTGTGAAAAAAGGGACTCAAACCACTGGTAAATGCTGCTCAGAGGAATTATTAGACAAGCGATAGAGGCTGGCAGGTTCCCAAAACGCAAATTGTCTCCGAGACCAAAATATCTCTCAGTAAGCAGGGAACATATTTATGAGCAGCGGTGATTTTCCAGCAGTTCTCATCCCCTCCTAATGGGGTGGGAGCACGGGGCCTGTGCCGAGGCATTAAGCTTTGGCAAGCAGCACTGCCTGCAGGAGGTGAAGGAGGAGCAGAGGTCTTCCTCGGAGGGCTTCCCACACACCTTCCTCTCCTCCATGCTGAGAGGGGACAAATCAGGTGGGGCTCCAAGAGACAACCAGATCCTTTCTCAGAGCATCGCAGGAATCCCTGCAAACAGGGAGCACCTCCCCATTACAATGGCTGAGCAAGCAGGCCTTCTCTGGAAGGACAGAATTTACTTTGTGCTACGCATCCAATCTGCTTTTCTGGATAAATGCCACCAAGGGCATTCCTGGCGTCGCAAGAATTAGGAGTTCGGTGTGTGTGCAGCAGCTGGGATGAGCAGCACTGGCTGCCCACCCCGACAATGTGATTATTTGCATCTTCATTCTGATTGCTCCTTGTTCCATAATGATTTTGTACACAGCGGAGTACTTAACCTAATTTGTATTGATCTCAATCGCTCTCATTCGTGCATACTTAATTCAGAGAGGTAATCAAATTGATTTCTGAGGCCTAGTTTTTAGAAGATTGTAGTGACAGGGATATACAGGGGGTTGCTTTAAGTGAATCAGAGCAAAAGGAAAACATGTGAAATCTTTAGAAAATGTTTTGATGGTCATTTCATTGTGTTCAGTATTACCAGGGTAATTGCATTTCCCTCACAAAATCGAATGGAGGAGCAGTTTCAGTTCCATCAGCCGGATAACTGGGTTTGGGTGACTTTGCACCCACACAAACCACACGGGCGGATCAATATTCACCACTTGTCCTAGGAACGGTGGAGACTGAGGACATTCTGCTGCATTAAGGGAACGTTGCTCTCTGCTTGGCTCCTTCTTAGCCCTGCTCTTTGTTTCGTGGCTGCAGAGTCACTTTTGCTGTTATTAAAGCATCCAGGGCCGGAGAGGCACAGGAGCTGTGTTGGTGATGTTCCCAGCATCCCGGCACGTGGCTCCGCTTCTCCTGGGGCTGCTCCAGCCCCTGGGGCCCTCCCGGGCCTCTTCCTCCTTCTGATGCTGGTGACCTTCGTGTCCTCATCTCTGCCTCCCCCTGGAGAGGTGCAGGAGCTGAGGGAGGTTTGGAGTGTCCCTGCCCCGTGCCTGAGGGCTCACAGGGTGGGACTGAGCTGAGCACGAGAGCTTCCAGGTATTTTCAGGGTTTGTGGCTGTTTGGAATGCCTGGGTTCCTCTCTTGTGGGAGAGAAAATGGAAAATCAGAGTCATTGTTGCAGAAAGTCAGGCAAATGAACTATTAGTAGGGAAATTGAGTGTGATGATACTCAGGGTGTCACAGTGCAGGGTTGGGTCCCTGCACCCTGCCCTTCGAGTCGTGGGGCACCACTTTAGTCCATGCTACAGGAGGCAGCACTCACCCCAATTCTGAGCAGTTCCTGTTCTCTTTCTATTGAAGAGCATCTTTAATCCAATGCAGAAGGAAAATATTTTATTTTATATTTTTGTGTATCTTTTTTTTCCACAATTATGGCTTTCAGTTCTTGCTGGTTGTCCATTTTCTTCCATAGGATATGTTCAGGTTTAACCACAGCTAATAAATCAAATTGTGCTTAGAATCCAGATGGTCTCTTCCCTTCCCTGTGCTGTTAAAACCTTTCTCTTTCTTCCCGGAAAATCACTTGATTTTATTAGAGTGCTCACCCCATTTTTCTCTGCTGAGAGCTGCACGTCAGGTGCAGCCTTTGCCTTTGTGGGGCCTTTTCAAGAGCAAACTCAACAGTTCAAGGCAAGTATTTACTGAATGCATCAAAAAGCACATACCTCTGCATTATTTATCATCAGATACCAATAACTGTAAAACGCAGAGTATCTCAGGACATAAATTAGTGATGGTAGGAAACACTCCACTGGTCCCAGTGTCCCGGAACCGATTAGAAGCTGCAGCAAAGATGCTGCTGCTCATCATGTCCCCAGCACCAGGGACATTGCCATGTGGATTCTGGACACGTGGCCAAGTGAACCCAGCTTAACATCTGCTTTTTCAGCCCAGACAGGCAGCTGGGTGTTGTCTGCAGTGGCAGAGGTGCAGTCAGAGAGCCCAGATTCTTGCCTCCTGCTGCCTCTGGGATAATGGCCTCGGAGAGGCGAGTGTGGCCACTGGGGCCAGGTGCAGGCTCACCCTGACCAGCATTCTCTTGTGCTTTGGGGTGTCTCGAGGTCTGACCTTCACCTCCCTCCCAGGGGCAGCTCGGCTGCAGCCACTGGAATTTGGCAGCTCAGAGGGGTCAGGGTCAGGCACGCCAAGAAAATACCCCAGTTTCCTGCAGAAATGCTGTGAGATTCTGTGCCACGGTGGCTGAGCCAGGCTCCACACAGGTACAGCCCTGACTGGGTTAATTACAGACATCTCCGCAGTCTGACTTTTACTTTTGGGCCAGCTTCATTTCACATTCCAGACCTGCGGAATTATTTAACAGGGCTGCTTAAAACCCGCCCGCTTATCAATTCTCTGGGCTCATTTTGTCCCAGCACATTACCTAACCATGTCAACATATGGATTTTCTCTCTGTGCCCGGTGCAGACGGCCTGGGCAGGCTATTTTTAAGTGTGGGTGTGCTCCGGCAGCGGTATTGGTTTCAGCACTTGCTGTTCTCTCTCTGCTAATAAATACAGAGCAGCTATTAATACGAATGGGTTTAGGATCCATTAGCATGGCTCAGTGATGCTCCAGCACTGCTGCCCTGCGTGACCTGAGCTCTGACGGCTGGCTTCACCCTCGGGACATGGCCCGGGAAGGGGGACAGGCGATGGGGGCGGTGCCCCAGGGTGGTGGCACTGCAGCAGTCAGGCAGCAGGGCAGGGCAGGTGAGCCTGGGAGGCCAAGGAGGCCCACGGTGCTCTTTCCCCTTGGTGCTCACACAAAGTTGCTGCTACCGGAGCCTTGACTGGGGTTTGCTTTGGGCTGTGTAAAGGGACAAAACTTACGTACAGCTGTTACTCCTGGCTGTTGAGAGGTACTGGGGATAGAAAAGCAATGCAGCCCACTGGATTCCTCTGGAGCCCTCCGCTCCCGTGTGCCAGAGCGGTGCTGGCTCAGCTGGTGACACTTGCCCGCACCGTGTGACAGTGCCTGCCATCGGGGTGGCTGGTGGGGACTGTGGGCACCACCCTGACACTTTCTCTCTGTCTCTGCCGCCCCCTCCCAGCCTGCAAACGCAAAGAGCAAGAGCCCAACAAAGAGCGGAACAACTCCCAGAAGAAATCCCGCCTGGTTTTCACGGACCTCCAGCGCCGAACGCTTTTCGCCATCTTCAAGGAGAACAAGCGTCCCTCCAAAGAAATGCAGATCACCATCTCCCAGCAGCTGGGCCTGGAGCTCACCACCGTCAGCAACTTCTTCATGAACGCCCGCCGGCGCAGCCTGGAGAAGTGGCAGGACGACCTGAGCTCCGGGGGCTCCTCGTCGGCCCCCAGCAGCTGCACCAAGGCGTGAGGGGAGCGCGGCTCCGCGGCACGGCCCTCGCTGGAGACTAAAGCACAATCCCCGCAGCCAAGCCCAGCCAGCCGGTCCCCAGGACGTTCCTACGGCTTCCCGGCAGTTTAGCAGGCTCCACGTCACCCTCTCTCCACACAATCCTTTGCTCAGGACAGGCGAGGCAGGTCTGAAACGCAGGGAGTCGTTCTTGAGGCAGGTTTCTCCTGAGCCCCGGGTTCCCGTGCCCGGCAGCCTCCCGTGCCCGGTGCCTGCCGTGTGCTGGCCACACCACCCTGCGGCCACGCCACAACGGAGCACAGAGTCGGATACTGACAACCCAAGACCCTGTTTTTAAACTCAGGCATGGTTTTTTGTTAAGTGTTTTAAGGGAAAAAAAAAATCAGATTCAGGGTTTTTTTGGTTGTTTTTTTAGTTTAGTTGAATCAGCTCATTCTCGGATCAGAAAAGTGCGGTTCTCTTGAGCTCGAAGTATCAAGCACAAGGCTGGTAGCTGCAGCCACGTCCGGCCCTGGGCTGCCAGAGTGGCTGTGCCAGCTGCAGCCTGACATCCCGGGAACACCGCGCGAGCCTCAAGCACAGCTGGCAGTTCCTCACAAGCTCTGTGTTTGTACCTAATGTACACTCAGGAGGCCGATGGAACTGCTACAGTTCATGGAGCAAACACAATGTTTTGGATGACTTCGATTAATTTGCATTATTACATCCTTTTTAGTTTCTGGGAATCTGGTTTCTCCTCGGCAACGGCTGTTACCAAAACCTTTTTAGCGTTCAGTGCATTTTTGTTCCTTTTATCAGTATTTTATGGTACTTTCAAGCAGGAAAAGAAACAGAGACAAGCCCTTCAGCGTTTCAGATGTGCCGCGTGTAGCTCTACCGCATCCCCAAGTTCCTTTTCCCTGCCGGCTCCCCGGGCCAGCGGGAACACAGCACACCAAAGAGACAGGATTTCTGCAAGCCAAAGATGTTTGTACCTTGCCATTCTCCTCGCGGGTGCTTGGCTGGCGCTGGGGGCTGGCCAGCCCTCTCTGAGCTCCGCGCAGCGGGGCCGCCCCGGCGGCGGCACGGCCGCGGCCGCGCTCCGCCACAGACACTTGAGACTTTTTATATGTACTGCTTAATCGAAACCAAAGAAACGTTTTCTGCACCTACTTCTTCTGCAACAAACTGTTCCATTGAAAGATAAAATAGAAAAATTTAAAAAAACCAAGGAAGCATGTCAGGAAGCAAACGAGTCCCACACTGTGTTCTACGAACATCTCGGACGTTTTCGGAAGCGGATCTCAAAGAAAGGGTTGACAAGAATGAGAACAAAGCAAAGCCAGTACAATTGCTGCTTCATTTGACAACTCAAGTCCTCTTAAAGTTGAAGATTGTCTTTAATTTGTGCCTATGCAGTTTTTTCAAAAGAACAAGGAACAGAGCAACCAAAACCTCAACAGCTACCATACCAAAGATGAGGATTCTCACAACTTGTGTTTCAGTTTGTTTCTCCTCTTGCACGACTAATGCACATAACCCCACTGATCTCTGGACAGGTAACCACTCGTGAGTCTTGGTGCAGCCAGAAGGGTGGGTTCCTTTGTGTTTTCCCTGTTTCTGCCCCACTCAGCATCTCCCTGGGAGCTGCACGGGCTCCGAGTGCAGGGTGTTGGGGTGCTGCCCTGCTGCATCTCCTCCCTCCAGGAAGCACTTGTGGGCTGGCTGTGACCTGTGTGCTGGTCTCCTGTGTGTCTGGAGCTGTGAGCAGCCACCCTCCTGTACGTGACCTCCACCCCTCTTTCTCCTCCCCAGGGTGAAACTTGCAATATGTGTGTTCCCCTCTCTGTCACTGTGAGTGCTGAGCAGCACCACAGCCCGGCTCCAAACCTCCACCTGAACCGAGCCCGAGTATTCAGCAGCTCCTGGGGCAGCTCAGGAGTGCTTCTGACATATTAGCCTGTAATGCTGTTTGACCCAGGTCATGGTGATCCAGATCATGACATGTCCAATTTATCCCCAGAGCCGGAGTGTGTTTGCTCCTCTC
The DNA here is from genome assembly GCF_036417665.1 of Passer domesticus. NCBI lineage: Eukaryota > Metazoa > Chordata > Aves > Passeriformes > Passeridae > Passer > Passer domesticus. The sequence goes on from NC_087512.1 coordinate 319,944, forward strand.
TGCCTTCAAACAAGGGCTTCACTTTAACTGCTTCACAGAACGGCTGCAGTCACTTTCCAATGGCTGCGCTTAAAATAGAAAAAAATCCAGAAGCCATGTCTGCTCAGGACAGGAAAAGTTTCTGGAAAGCAAATTCAGGATCCCCATAGCTAAACTGACAGCACGTGCCTGCTCTGGGGATCAGAGGGTCCTTTGGCAGATTCCAAAGAGATTTGGAGAATCCTTGTAGCCAGACATGGAACAAACTTGCAAAAAGTATGGTCCCAGTCTCTCCTGATGTGTCCTGAGGGCTCTTCACCCCAGTGCCAGATGTTTGAGTGCAGAGTTTGGAGCCAGCAGGCTGTGGAGCAGGCTCAGCTGAAGTTTCACTGTCATTCCCACCCAAGTGTCCATCAGACCAGCCCTGGTGCATCTTGAACTCAGCAGTGCCCTCAGGGGAGCTGTCTCATCCTGGAATTGTCCCCCTGCAGTGGCAGGGGGTGGCACAGGAGCAGTGAAACCCCAGAGCTCCCTCCTGCAGTGAGAGAGCAGGGAAGTGCACTGTGTCCCACAGGGAACGAGCCCAGGCGTGTGGGACACCTCACCTGGGGACACCCACCTGGGGACACCCACCTGGGGACACCCACCTGGCCACAGCTCTGCCTCCCACCTCCCCAGAGGCAGGGGGAGCTGCCAGAAGCCTGGGAGCAAAGGTCTGGGCTTTTTGCCCTGCTCAGAGCTCCTCCAACAGCCCCAGCAAAGGGAGCTTGGATCAGGCGCTGAGTTACAAATTTCAATGAAATTCTCCCCAGGCTGAGGCAGTGCCGCATTCCAGAGTAACAACACAAACGAGGCTGCTCTGGGCTGGGGCCTCCAAGCTACCAAGAGTCCCAATCCATTCTCAGCCCAAGATCCTGCTGCGTTCTTCATCCCCGCATCTCTCCCGGCCCCCGTGACGTCTTCCATGTCACTGTTGGCTTTTATGGGCAGCTCCCTGAGAGGAGGGGCTGTGTGAGTGTTGGAGAGGCTGTGCTTGCTGTCCCAGCTCCTGCTGAGTGCCCAGAGGAGCCGTGTGTGTCACCTGCTTTATTTACTGCGCTGCCAGAGACTCGTGTGTGCAGAGAGCATCCCAGCATCCCAGCACAGCAGCCCGGAGCCACAGCCTGGCCGCAGCGGCATGAATTCGGCTTTGGAAGCTCGCCGAGGGATGTGCTCAGTGACTTGTCGCGGATTCCCGAGGATGCCTCTGGCTGCAGCCGAGCCCAGAGAGCCGCGGGAGCCCGCGGGAGGGCAGGGCTGCTGTCCGGAGGAGCCGCCTCCCTCGGACGCGGCGTCCCTGCTGCCCGCGGCTCCCGAGCGTTTCCACGGGGCGGGGGAACTTTCTACTTGGCCTCCTTCATATTTATGATGGGGAGTTTTTATTGGTTACGTTTTTTAAGAAGGCAAAGCTTGAAATGGTTTTATTTTTTTTTTTCCAGACACCTGTGGGTTTTAACTCGATATATTGTCTATCAATAATGTAATTTATTTAATTTAGTGTTAGGGCAGGTCCTGAGATCTCTGTTCAGCCTGGATCCCGTTGTGTTTCGGTTTAGCTTTTGAATTCAGTGGGAGCTTTGCCTGAATGTAGAGGGGGGTCAGGCGCTGATGTTAGCTACTTGTATCTATTTAATTCAGCCATTTGGGAGTAAGTTTGCTTATTTATCCGTGGGACTGCATCGGGGATGCAGAGCCTGTTAGTAAATACACCTCAGAGCTGGGACTGCTGCGTAGAGCAGCCAGCTCCTGTCAGACAGGGGAAGAACTACTCTTTCCACAAAACAGAAGTCTAGTTTTAATTCCTTCTTTTAATTTATTTTAATTGTTTAAATTATTTAAGTTAATCTCTTCCCTCCTGATTAGAAAGTGTGACATAGCTTTATTATGGCACATGAAGCCTTCATAATATAACTTATTTATTTAACTTATTCATCGTCACCCGGGGATGCCCTTGTAGAGTTTTTATTTTTTAATTAGAGTTATCTATAAAGCACTACAGCTGATTTCCTGTAAGAACAGCAGAGCGAACTTTGAGGACAAGCAATGAATATTTAACCTAAAACTGTGTGTCCAGAAAAATAGGAAACAAAAAAAAAAAAGACACTGGGATACTTTGCCTGAGCTTTGTGGCTTCTTAAAACTTAAGCTGGGGGGAAAATAACCCATGCCAAGCAAAAAGAGAGAAACCCTTAAAGTAGCTGCTTCCAAGAATGAACTTCTGTGTGTGGAAAAAAAAAAAGAAAAAGGAAAAAAAGAAAAAGGAAAAAAAGAAAAAGGAAAAAAAAAAGAAAAAGGAAAAAAAGAAAAAGGAAAAAAAAAAAGAAAAATAAAAAAAAAAAAGAAAAAAGAAAAAAACCCAGAAAAAACCTTTCTATTTCTAGTGAGAACCAAAGAGGCTACCTCACTGACTTTTCCATTTGTAATTTTATCGTGTTGATGATACCAAAGATACCAAAGATTTCCTGCTCGGCGGTCTGCCTCCTGCCCGTGCCCCCCGATGCCCCGCTGCTCTCTGCCGTGCCCTTGCCGTGCTCCTTCCGTGCTGCGGCTCCTCGGGCGCTCCGCAGCAGCAATTAGCATCGCTAATTATCCTTGTTCTCGCGCGGAGCGGGCCGTGCCCAGCCAGGGCTGCTGCCTCTGCTCACCTTCGGTTGTGTTTACAATTACCGTTTGCAGATAAAAATCAATTAATTACTTTTCTCGAGCTAGCAATGAAGTGAGGCTGCATTAAGCTCCATTAGCATCACGTTCCTCAGTGATTACTTGCAAGCTGCTTGTTCGGGCAATTAGCGGTGCCCTTTGGCACCGGGGCTTGGAGCGGGCTCTGTGCTGTCTGCGGGGCTGAGGCAATGCTCCGAGGGGCACTGCCCAGCCCTGGGCACTGCCCCGAGCCCTGGGTACTGCCCCGAGCCCTGAGCCCAGCCCTGGGCACTGCCCCCAGCCCTGGGCACTGCCCTGAGCCCTGAGCCCAGCCCTGGGCACTGCCCCCAGCCCTGGGCACTGCCCTGAGCCCTGAGCCCAGCCCTGGGCACTGCTTGCTGCCCCAAGCCCAGCCCTGGGCACTGCTCTGAGCCCTGGGCACTGCCCTGAGCCCTGGGTACTGCCCCGAGCCCAGCCCTGGGCACTGCCCTGACCCCTGGGCACTGCCCTGACCCCTGGGCACTGCCCCCAGCCCTGGGCACTGCCCTGACCCCTGGGCACTGCCCTGAGCCCTGGGCACTGCCCCGAGCCCTGGGTACTGCCCTGAGCCCTGGGCACTGCCCCGAGCCCTGGGTACTGCCCCGAGCCCTGGGTACTGCCCTCTGCCCTGAGCCCAGCCCTGGGCACTGCTTGCTGCCCCAAGCCCAGCCCTGGGCACTGCTCTGAGCCCTGGGCACTGCCCTGAGCCCTGGGTACTGCCCTGAGCCCAGCCCTGGGCACTGCCCTGACCCCTGGGCACTGCCCTGACCCCTGGGCACTGCCCTCTGCCCCGAGCCCAGCCCTGGGCACTGCCCCGAGCCCTGGGCACTGCCCTGAGCCCTGAGCCCAGCCCTGGGCACTGCCCCCAGCCCTGGGCACTGCCCCCAGCCTGGGCACTGCCCTGACCCCTGGGCACTGCCCTGAGCCCTGAGCCCAGCCTGGGCACTGCCCCCAGCCCTGGGCACTGCCCCCAGCCTGGGCACTGCCCTGAGCCCTGAGCCCAGCCCTGGGCACTGCCCCCAGCCCTGGGCACTGCCCCCAGCCCTGGGCACTGCCCTGAGCCCTGAGCCCAGCCCTGGGCACTGCCCCCAGCCCTGGGCACTGCCCCCAGCCCTGGGCACTGCCCTGAGCCCAGCCCTGAGCCCTGAGCCCAGCCCTGGGCACTGCCCCCAGCCTGGGTACTGCCCTGAGCCCTGGGTACTGCCCTGAGCCCTGGGTACTGCTGTGAGCCCTGGGCACTGCCCCCAGCCCTGGGCACTGCCCCCAGCCTGGGCACTGCCCTGAGCCCCAAGCCCAGCCCAAACCCTGATCCCCTTCCCTGGGGGATGTGCCTGGGCCGTGCCCTCGCCTTCCCGGAGGTCACCCACACAAACGCTCCGCTGGAATCGAGTGCTGCCTTTTATTTCGTGTTTCTTTGGGGCTTTGAGTCTGTGTTGGTAGGACTTGCCAAGTGTGCTTCTCCCTGTCTCTGTGTTCCCTCACTACAAAGCTATAACAATTCTCAGGATGCCTTCTGGCGGGGGTGGCCGCTGTCCCCTGCCCCCGGACACAGACAGTCCCCAGAGCTGGCAGGGTCCCCGCGGCCCCCCGACCCCTGCTTCACTTGCAAAGAGTGACGTTACCACGGGACGAGTGCCTTGCTTGAACCAAAGCAACGATTTTGCCAGTCTAGACCTCTCTGTGCTTTTTTTTTTATTCTTCCTGTGAATACCTCAGCTTTGACTGGGCCGCCGAATCGTACCTGGTGGGCTTTTGTACTGTGGTGCTTTGCAATGCAGCCCTGCAAAGGACAGACTCCTGATGATACCAAAGGCTCTCCTCCTCCTCCTCCTCCTCCCCCTGTCCCTGATCTCTCTTTCTCCATGGTTCCAAAGCTTTATGACGAGCTGGGCATGTTGGCAACGCAGACCGTGCAATCCCTCCCCGAATTCTCTCAGATATACCTCATAGAGAATAGCTGTTTAGCGTAATGTTACTATAGCGTATGTAAGAAATTATTCACTGTTTCTTTTGGGTAACTGTGATTTAAAAGGAAAAAAAAAAAAACCAAAAAACAGAAGAAGAAGCTTTATATGTTTTAGGTTGTGCTTTTGTACTAGACGGAGAAGGTGCGCTTAAAAATGTACGTCAGTCTTTCTTCCCATTGGGGTTTTTTTGTTATTATGGATGGGGGAAAAGTTGCAGAATGAGCCCAAAGTTTACAGTTTCATATTTTGCTGAAGAAACAATCTGTGTTCATTTGCTCTGTTGGAGAAAAAAAAAAAAAGAAAAAAAAGAGGAAAAAACTTATTTTCTACATTTGTGCTACTTGGTCTGAAGAGCTGATTGTCCTGTGTGACGGTGTAGTATTATAATTATAATTATAATTAGCAACTGCCAATCAGCGCTCCCATGTTTATGCATGAGGCAAACCCTTAGCAGTGTGATGCATCGTGGTTCTTAATGGCAACTTCTTCCTTTGGGTTTGGGACAGGTCTTTGGCTTGGTGGTGTTTATTTATGCATGGAGCCTGTTAGCTGTTCGCACTCGTGTTTGCATTTGCGCTGGGAAATCCCGGCCGGTCCCGCCCCACGCAGCTCAGCTCTGCCCAGGGCGGCTGTCCCGCTCAGCTCTGGGCTGTGCCCGTGTCACACAGACCCAAATTCCAGTGAAATTGCCATCTGAGGAGAAGCTGGGCCCCCTGGCACTGGATTCCTTCCGTTCCAATCCACGTCCTGCTCCTCGGAGGCTGCCGTGCTCCTTCCCAGGAGCAGGAGCTCCTTTGGCTTTATGGCAGCCCCCCCTGCCCTGGGCCAGGTTTGTTAGGGTGCTTTATCTATCCCCTTTTGCTTTGTCCACATGTGAGCCCCTGTTCAAGGATGGGTTTGTTTTCTTCAGAGCGCCGTGTCCCCCGATCCCAGGCCGTGCTGGACGTAAAGCCAAGCCCACTGCTCCATCCCCTGGAAGGGGGCCTGGGCAGGGGCAGTGGCAGTCTCCTGGGGAGGCCCCAGCGGTGCCATCGTGTGTCTCTGAGGGTCTCTTAGAGATGTGCTCTCCTTAGTGCAGGAGGGTTTTCACTTGGCAGGTTGTGGTACCAGCGAAAGCTGTGTTGGGTTATTTTCTCTCCCGATTTCTCTGCCAAAGACAGTGACAGGCACCACCAGAACTTTACCCAGGGGTTGTGTCAGACAGTTGATGATTGTAACAGTGGTTAACCTTGCAGCAAGCTTTCCAGGCTCCTCCGCAGTAGGCAGAGCGGGACGTGCCGGCAGAGCCCTGCTGGCAGTGCCACCACTGCTCAGCCACATTGTCACCCCTGCATCCCTCAGCCCAGAGGCCACCAGGGCTGGGTGAGGCCACGGCGGGGCTGCCCGAGCTGCTCCAGCTGCCTGCAATTTGCCAAGGTACTTGTATTATGAAATTTAAGGTCTATTTTATTATGTCATTTTATGTCATTTTTTAACGTTGTGGAAGGTGGTATGTTGAACTGAGTGTAAGCTGAGTTTTTCAGACAAATAAAGTAGCTAAAGAGTGAATGTTATTTTATCATTAAAGGGTTTTTACTCACTGATTTGTGCCAATAGATGTCCTTTATCTCGATGACAAGTATTACATTGCTTTCAAAGTTTTATTTATAGCTATTGATGTAAAACCCACACACACATATTATTTGCCAAAGTTCAATAAAGGAGGAAAACACTGCTTTTGCTTCCTTGTGCGATCAAAAGTTTCTCATTTTTTCCACCACAAGCCATCCCACACCAAGGGGTGCAGTGGAGCCAAGCAGGGCTGGGGCTGCACAGGGAGGGGTGAGGAGAGCTGAGCACAGCCACACTGTGCAGGCCCCAGTGGAGCAGCACATCCCAAAAATGCTGCCTGGGACCGGGGGCCTGGCCAAGCATGGGCAACTGTACTTGGGAAAGGACCTGGCACCTTCTCCCACGAGCACATGACAGGAGAAACCACTTTATATGTATGTAAGTCATGGGATTATGTGATGCAATGTAATTATCGTAAAATTATGTTAGTTGTTGCACTTTCTTTCCCTGAAGCAGCTCTGCGGGAGGAGGCAGGAGGTTCCTGGAGCTGAAATTCCATGGCAAGGAGGATGTAGCAGGTTTGCCTTTGTTCGTTTATTCATTGTTTCATTTATTCAGTCAGTCAGTCAGTCAGTCAGTCAGTCAGTCAGTCAGTCACTTACCCTAGCTGTGGACAAATCTTGTTTGTTTTGTTTCCTTGAAAAGTGCACAAGAAAAGCACTTTGCTGTATTTCTGTCCTTGAACACCAAACGAAAGCAGCCTGTCTTGCCCTAGCTCACTGCTCTGAGCACCTGGAGCAGGTCGGCCTGGGGAAGGCGTGGGGGGACCCCCGAGCCCCCCAGCCCCAGAGCAGTGCCAGGGCCCTGCGGGGTTCATTGTCTGCGGTCTAACCTCGGGGTTAATAAACTCCCTGAAACATTTGTTTCCACGCTCATGCTCTTTGTGTCCCTCTCTCACACGGAGCCAGATTGTGCCGTTAATTAAAGCCACACTGCTTCATTTCACTTTGCTGAGGGGCCGCGGGTGCGGATCAGGGCAGAGCTGCCTCCTCAGCTCTCTGTGTCACCGAGCCCAGGCTCTCCAGCCCCCTGTCCTTCTCCCCCTGGCTGGGCTGTGCAGGGGCTCCCGTGGAGCTGGAGGGGGGTCCTGAGCCCCCCCGTTCTTGGGGCTGGGTGAGGATTGCCTTCCCGAGCCCCCTCCCCGAGCAGGCAGGGGCTGGGGGCTGCAGAGCCGCCGGGATGGCTGCGAGCAGGAAGGGGAAAACCCTTTAGCAGAGACCCTGACACCGACACTAATGCAGCCGGCAGGTCATCTCCATCTCACTTGCACCATTGCTCCCCCGGGGATGCATTTTGCAGGCACTTAGCAGCGGGCACAGCTGGGAGAGGGAAATGGGAGCGTTTCATGAGGCTGCCCAAAGCTGCAGGATGGGCTGGCTGTGAGGCACGATGAGCCGTGCCAGTGCCAGGCTGTCCTGCAGTGCCAGCCCTGGAGCCCTGCGGATCCCCCCAGCTCAGCGTTCCCTAACCCTGCCAAGGATCGGTGATTCCAGGTTAAATGCTGTTAAACGCTCCCATCCTCCTCCTGCTCCTGGGGCAGTGCCTCTGGCAGGATGAACTCCAGTACTGAGCTCACTGGGACCCGCCGTGATTCCAGCACCTCCCCCCCGGCTGCGGATGAAGTGCTGGCAGCTCTTCTCATCCAAACACTCCACAGCACTTGAAAGCTGCGGGAATTCCCTCGGGAAACGGCCTGGGATGCAGCCTGCAGGGAAAGCTGTGCCCCAACAGCAAGCCAGGGTGAGGAACTGGGTTTCTTTGGGAGGAAAACAGCAGGAGCTTTTGCAACGCCGCTGATTTTCAGCACATGTGGGATGGAGGCGCTGAAGGAAAACAACCAGGAGAGAAAAACCACCCTGGAACAGGCAGCGTGGCAGGAGGCCACAGTGGGATCATCAGGTGGGAGCCACTGTCCCCAGTGCGCACACACAGAGAGAACAGGCCAGGACAGCTCTGCCTCCACAGCCCAGGGAGCTGCCTTCAGCCTCTGGGCACAGCAACCCTCCAGGAGCGACTCCAGCGCAGAAAGGGGTGGTGGCAGGAAGCCATCAGATATTAAACCAGCAGATTAAAACACACAAGACCACTTTGGGTCATGTTACACCTCCCTCCCGACACCACAAGCAGTGCAAGGCAGTAAAGACAGGGGTAATGGCCCGGGATAAAAGCGCCGGGGGAGCTGGCTGTGAGGAGCTGGGGCTGGGCAGAGCCCCCCCGGCTGCTGCGAGCATTATCCCTTAAGTGCTCCTTTAAGCTGCCTTGGAAATGCCCCTTGGAAATTGCTGGAGAAACGCAATTAGGCCTCCACTGCGGGTGATGTTCACACGTTATGGATCATCCTTACAAATGACAGGAGAATGCAGCGCCCTGGAGTCCCTCTCCTCATTCCGGGAACTGCCAGGCTGCAGGCCTGCATCCCCTCCCCTGCCCCGTGAGCAGGATCTCAGCCAGCTCCTCCAGAGACTCCCAGCATCACCTGGATCCGCCTGGGCTGGAAGGGAGCAGCCCAGGGCAGGGACACTCCAGCAGAGCAGCGCTGCACGCCTGCTCCTGCACAGCTCCAGGGGTGCGAGGAGCCCTTCCTCCCCTCTCTGGCCTCTGGGGCTCAGGTGGCAGCTCCCAGAGCACCCCTGAGCCCGGGGAGCAATGATCCCTCTCTGGACAGACAATCCGTCTCCACAGTCACGGGAAGGATGCTCATCAGCCAGGCCAACGGGCCCAAATGAAATAACCTTTGCCTGGCACTTACTGCAGAGCACAAACTCAGCAGGAAAACAAAAGGCAGCTTTTAGCCCTGGTCCAAATCTGCAAATCCCTGTGCTCTACAGGAGAAGTAGAACTGTTCCTGAGGGCTTGAAATGCTGACAACTAAATCCCTGTCCAGGTTGTGCTGCTGGAGACAAGCACTTCCGCAGAGCACAGCCCATACCTGCTCGGGAATTTGCTCCTGGAAACGTGAAAAAACCACAGCCAAGCAGGAAAGCAGGTGGAGAGCAGCCCTTCAGAAAGAGGGAGGGAGGAAAAGTGCTTTCCACGATGCCAGAGATTGTCTTGGATTCCAATATGACATTGCCAGGCTCACCCAGCCAAGTCCCCACTCAAAGGGAGCACAGCAGAGCTGGGGCTGAGGTTCCAGAGGAAAAGAAGCACCATCACTGCTCTCCTCCACATTTCCCACCTTCCACTGTGCTGGGTTTGCATCCTGCTCTCTCCCCATCACAAGAGCTCACTAATGGATCAGCTTAAGCATCCAACATCTCCAATCCCTGCTCTAGAATATAATCAATCAAGCACTTAATTAGTAACACAGCAAGGAGCTGCCCAGAGACCACTAACAGGGAACAGAATAAATTATCCATCGCAGGTGGGATCCCAGAGCAGGGCAAATCCCTGATTCACCATCTTCTCCAGTCTTTTCAGGGGGTGTGACTCACCCCAGACACAGCAGAGGTGCAGAGAGCTTCCAACACCAGCACACAAAGACACACAGCTCAGCTGTTTCCTCCAAAGAACTTTAATTCCATCCTTATGGCAAACGACACACAGCAGGAGTATCCAGATTTGCTGGGTTACATCCAGTGGAAGTCCTTGGTCAATCAGAAATGCATGTGTTGGGCTAAGAGCAAGTATCTGTACACACGTGGCACGAGCAAACCCAAGGGAGCTGCTCTGCCTTGCAGCTTGCACTTCAAGGTGATCCCCAGCTCTCTGGGAGAATTCACTGAGCTTTTAGGTACTCTGGGAATCCCTGAGCTCAGCTGTGCCACCCTCCTGTCCAGGGGATGGCAGGAGCCAGCTCCCACACCACCCACAGCCCCGTGGTGTCACAGCACCTTCTGGGAGCTTCCACCTTCTCTGAAATGCAGCGAGGACCGACAGACAGGTTAAGAAGAAACTCAAAAAGAAAAATTCACTCAATAACGAAAACATAAGCCAAACTGCAGAGTGTTAGAGCAGGAAAACAAGCTGACCCCTTCCCATTTCTTCCCTGAGGACACCACGGGCTGTTCCTGACTCCAATTTCCAGCCAATATCCTGAGGCCAGAGCCCCACAGGGCAGATCCCCTGGGCCAGGACAGTGACTCCTGCCAGCCCCACAGTCCCCCAGGGCTCCAGCCAGCTCAGAGCACCTGCAGGGCAGGCTGAGCTGCAAACTGGGTGGGACACAGCCCTGAGGAGGGCTCAGGAAGGCACAGGCACCACGGATTCATCTCTCCTGGGGCACACACCCACCCACGCTGGGCACCGGCCTGGGAGATGAAACTCCTCAGAAACCCTGATGAAAACTAGCCTGACAGCAAACAGCACCACCAGCTCTGTGAGACAGGCTCCATCTGCTAAAAGCTGGAAAATTAAGTGATTTCTGCATGATGGTGTAACAGCAGCAGCAGAGTAATTATCCTGCTTGTGGTTAGAACACTCCAAAGTGAATTTTAAGTGTCTTTTATTACTGGGGACAAATGTAATGCCTCAGAATCAGTGCCAGCTGGTATTTTCAGGACTCTCTCCAGTATGAAAATGAAAAGCCATCTGTATTTATAATACCACAAGGTTCATATGATGTTAACCTTTGCTTGCCACACTTGTAAATGCGGTGGTCCCAGCCTGGAGCACTGGAAGGTCCACACTCCCCCCAGCTGTGAGGAACCAGGAGTGGGCAGGAAGGTTTGACAGACCAGATAGTTTTCCACTGATCCCAAAGTGTCACGCAGAGAAGCGAGGCAGAGGAAGTTCTTTGTCCAAGGAGAGACGTAAGGCCAGTGTTCCCAGACACCGTGGACATTTGTGCTCCTTTTTCCTGCCCAGGCTGTGAGCAGAGCCCAGGGGGAGGGAGAGGAGGGGGAGAGGAGCTCCTGGCTCCCTGCCACTGGAACAGGCACAGGCAGGAAGGGAAGGAAGACTTCTTTCTGTGGGGAGCAGGGTGCTGCAGCAGTGCTGGCGCTGCAGGAATGTCAGTCTGTCCCACCCTGGAAGCAGGCATGGCAGTGGAGCTCTGCAGAGGTACTGGGGTGCACAGCACTGCACAGGTGCTCAACACGGGATCCACCCGTTCCTCAGCACCCCATCCCTAATTCCAGCAACAAACAGAACGGGACAAACCCCTGCTAAACCCCTCCTTGAACACCCTGCTCCCTAAAGGCCCGAGGTCCAAGCTGCGGGTGCCTCACGGTTACCTGAGCAGATCAGCCTGGCTGAGCAGCGTGGCACCTGCTCCCCAGGCACCAGCAAGTGCCAGGGGGCAGCCTGCAGTGCCCAGCTGCTGCCATTTCAGTGCTAAGGACATCAAGTAAACAAGGGGTGCCAGCGGGGCTGCCACACGCAGGGCTCACGCCACTGTCACAGCCCTGCTCCTGTCACAGCGTGCCCTGGGCACGCCCAGCACGGCCCTGCTGGGGGCTGGCAGCCCCTCAGGAGAGCCCCAGCACGGGCGGCCTGGGCTCGGGCACCCGAAGCTCTAGGTGACTCCTGACTGATCGTCTCCTGCTCAAATAACAGCAGTTAAGCCAGGTCAGGCCCACCCATGGCACCCCACAGCTATCCCACAAAACCACAGGGCTGTGGCACAGTAGAAAGCACAGAGTGGATCTATAAACCTCCTGGGGAACAAGCCTGCCTTCCTAAATTTACTTCACCAAACAGAAAAAGCCCTTTTTTAATAAAAATAAGGATTTAAAAAGCCATTCTGCTTAACAGATACACCAGCATGTTTCCACACATGCTCCTGCTAGACTTGAAACACACAGTTTCAATGGAGCAAATTCTCCAGCATTACCCAAGCAGGCTAATTATTTTCAATTTATACTCTTCAAATAATTTTCTGCAGATAATGAAAATGTTTTTCCTAGAAAATGTAAACAAGTTTTGTGCATTCTACTATCCCAGCTAAGCTTTCACGGGAAGTTTCCGGCAGGAGAAAACCAAACCAAAACAAAGCCTTATCTTTATGCTCTAAAAAAAAAAATTCAAAAAATATATACATACAGGCCTTATTAAAAAGCATTAGAAGTAACTTGATCTCCAAAGTCTCCAAAGCCAGCTGCAAAGTCCCTCTCAGAGCAGACAGCAGACTGCTGCTCAGACTGCACCTTAAGCAAAACCAAAATAACAAAATAAGTGTACCTTCGACCTGGCACGGTAATGAGCTCGTGACCAGCCTGCACACGAGTAAACCCCTGCATAGAAATAGAAGCTAATTGTAAAAAAGCTGTGTAGGTTTTTCAGCGAGTCCTGTTGGGCTGGATGACACAAGATCTCTCACACCTGACAGGATAAATGCCCTCATCTCCCCAATCCCCAATACCCTTCTGAAAGAAAACACCAGGAGCCCTGCCCCGGGGTGAGCTGTGCTGTGCTGTGCAGTGGGGCACAGCAGCAGGGAGCTCACAGGGGCTGGCTGCTGGGGGGCACAGCAGCAGGGAGCTCACAGGGGCTGGCTGCAGTGGGGCACAGCAGCAGGGAGCTCACAGGGGCTGGCTGCAGTGGGGCACAGCAGCAGGGAGCTCACAGGGGCTGGCTGCTGGGGGGCACAGCAGCAGGGAGCTCACAGGGGCTGGCTGCAGTGGGGCACAGCAGCAGGGAGCTCACAGGGGCTGGCTGCAGTGGGGCACAGCAGCAGGGAGCTCACAGGGGCTGGCTGCAGTGGGGCACAGCAGCAGGGAGCTCACAGGGGCTGGCTGCAGTGGGGCACAGCAGCAGGGAGCTCACAGGGGCTGGCTGCAGTGGGGCACAGCAGCAGGGAGCTCACAGGGGCTGGCTGCAGTGGGGCACAGCAGCAGGGAGTCACAGGGGCTGGCTGCAGTGGGGCACAGCAGCAGGGAGCTCACAGGGGCTGGCTGCTGGGGGGCACAGCAGCAGGGAGCTCACAGGGGCTGGCTGCTGGGGGACACAGCAGCAGGGAGCTCACAGGGGCTGGCTGCAGTGGGGCACAGCAGCAGGGAGCTCACAGGGGCTGGCTGCTGGGGGGCACAGCAGCAGGGAGCTCACAGGGGCTGGCTGCTGGGGGGCACAGCAGCAGGGAGCTCACAGGGGCTGGCTGCTGGGGGGCACAGCAGCAGGGAGCTCACAGGGGCTGGCTGCAGTGGGGCACAGCAGCAGGGAGCTCACAGGGGCTGGCTGCTGGGGGGCACAGCAGCAGGGAGCTCACAGGGGCTGGCTGCTGGGGGGCACAGCAGCAGGGAGCTCACAGGGACTGCCTGCAGTGGGGCACAGCAGCAGGGAGCTCACAGGGGCTGGCTGCTGGGAGACACGGCAGCAGGGAGTCCCGGGCTCGCAGGGGCTCAGAGGGCTCCCAGGGCTCACGGGGGCTGGCTGCAGTGCCCCACAGCAGCAGGAGCCCGGGCTCACAGGGCTCACAGGAGCTCAAAGGGCTCCCAGGGCTCACAGGGCTCCCAGGAGCTCCCAGGGCTCACGGGGGCTGGCTGCAATGCCCCCCAGCAGCAGGAGCCCGGGCTCACAGGGGCTCACAGGGCTCACAGGGCTCACGGGGGCTCCCAGGGCTCAGAGGGGCTCCCAGGGCTCCCGGGGGCTGGCTGCAGTGCCCCCCAGCAGCAGGAGCCCGGGCTCACAGGAGCTCAAAGGGCTCCCAGGGCTCACAGGGCTCCCAGGAGCTCCCAGGGCTCCCGGGGGCTGGCTGCAGTGCCCCCCAGCAGCAGGAGCCCGGGCTCACAGGGCTCACAGGAGCTCCCAGGGCTCACGGGGCTGGCTGCAGTGCCCCCCAGCAGCAGGAGCCCGGGCTCACAGGGGCTCACAGGGCTCCCAGGGCTCACAGGGCTCCCAGGAGCTCCCAGGGCTCACGGGGGCTGGCTGCAGTGCCCCAGAGCAGCAGGAGCCCGGGCTCACAGGGGCTCAGAGGGGCTCCCAGGGCTCCCGGGGGCTGGCTGCAGTGCCCCACAGCAGCAGGAGCCCGGGCTCACAGGGGCTCAGAGGGGCTCCCAGGGCTCCCGGGGGCTGGCTGCAGTGCCCCCCAGCAGCAGGAGCCCGGGCTCACAGGGGCTGGCTGCTGAAGAACGCCTTGGCCTCCCGGCACACCGGGTTGACGCAGAGCGGGCAGCACAGGGTCAGCTGGCGGGAGCACACCTCGTTGGACTGCAGGTGGGAGCACACCAGGTCTGCCAGGGCCTGCGGGGAGGGGGAAAAGGTCAGAGGGAGCAAATGCAGCCGTGCAACCCCCCCAGCCCTGTGCCCCCTCTGACAAAGCCACGCCAAGTGCCCTACAATGAACCCCCCGTGCTGGCAGATGAGGAACAAGGGGCTCCATTCCTGCTCTGCAACTCAGAACACCTTAAAAGCACCTGAAAACATCCACACAACTGCAAACCCTACAGCCACTGCAACAGCAGATACCTTGGAGAACAGTGGATTTCCATTGAGAGACTCCGCTCTTCTGATGTTTTCAACTCCACACTGAAGCAAAAATAAGGAGGAAAAAGTTAAACCTGTTCATCTGATCCTTCACTGGGTAGCCTTCAAAATGTTCCCACTTCATTCAGAAGTCACCCCAATGACAGGATTAAATGCAGTATCACAGTTTTCAGTACAGCAAAAATTACCATGGGGCAACATTACACTTTGCTGCCAAAAATCATTCATTGTCTTTGAGCAATATTTGTAATGGTTTAAATACCTAAATCTGCAAGGACAAACTCCCACCTGTTTTGTGATGAATTTCTGATTACAGGAAATTAAAGCTAATCCCAAATAACATTGCAAGAAGCAACTACAGAGCAAATTGCAACCCGGGAGAAATAATTTCAGAGCAGCACTACCCAAACAGGGCCCAAACCCACAGAGCATTACCTCGTTGGCTAAAACCTGGGCATACTCGATGTCCAGCTCATACAGTGTCTCAATGTGGTCACTGGTAAATGCTATTGGCACCAGCAGCATGTTCCTCTTTCCTCGCTGGCACAGCCCTTTGATGGTCTCGTCTGTCTGGGGACCAAGCCAGGGCATTGGTCCAACCTGCAACAAAAAGCAGAAATAAAGGGAAAACGCTCATTAAATCACTCTCACAAAGGGCACCCACATTTCTTAGGCAGGATGACAGAGCAGGTTATGGATGGGACAGAAACAGTTATTTTTATTTCCCTGGCTGTACTTCTCCCTTTCTCCACTGACTGTTTAATGAAGACACACTTCCCACCACTCCATCTCACAGGAAAGAACCTGGGCTGGCCTGAACAAGACTGAAGAAAGCAACCAGAAATGTAAGTAAAGGTGTGTTTTTTCAGTCCAGTAACACCCTGCCCAGGCTGTACCTGCTCAGCCCCCCCAGCACATACCTTGGACTGCCACACGAGCCTGTAGGGGTTGGAGTAGTTGAGCTTCTCCATGACCCTCTGGACAGTGGCTCCCACTTCCTGGGGGTAGGGATCACCACGGTTCACCACCTGCACCACACACAGCACAGCTCTGGCACACTGCAGCTCTGGGAAGGACCAGAGCAGCCTGGCCCTGCCCAGCTGTGCCCACACCCTGCCCCGAGGGCACTCACCGACATGGGCAGCGAGTGGGCTGAGAAGAGGATCACCACCTCTTTCCTCTTCTCTGGGGGGAACAGGTTCAGCTCCTTCTGGATGTGATCAGCAAAGCACTGCGCAGGGAAACACGAACACAGGCCTCAGAGGGGAACACTGGGGCTCTCAGGGATGCAGCCAGAGCTGCCTTCCCAAATTCCCTCGGTGTCACGACACTCGGGCAGTGTGGCAGGGAGCACAGGCAGCTCCACCCTGCCTGCCCTTGGTGGCTTTTTCACCTCTCAGCACACCACAGGAACTGCAAACCCACGTGAGAGCAGCAGCTCCCTCACAAAGACTGAAAGGGCCATTTTCTCTGGAAAGAGAGCAGTATGAACACTTCCCTTCACTGCTCCTGCCACAGCCAGGAATTACTGTGTGCTGCCAGAGAATCTGACAAACCAACACAATCTGTGTGTGTGCTGTCCTCACAGACCTGTGCTGAGCAGAATTTGGACTAACGGCCCGCAGAGGCTCCTTCCAGCCACCACTATCAGGGCAACATCACCCAGCTTTTAAAACAGGCTGTGCACAGTGGATGCTTTCACACATTATCTTGCCAAAGCATGGGCCATGAAATAACTCTTCTGTAATTTCAGACATGGTAGGCAAGACCCATTTCATCACACAGCTAAAATGCACCCTCGGACTGAAGCCTTCCTGTTACCCCTTCTCAGTATTTTATTAAGAGAATGTATAAACCTCAAAGCCTTCAGATGCACACCTGAATGAGAAGGGGGTGTGTGGGCCAGCGGTCAATGATGCTCCACTTCATCTTTGGCTTCTCCCCTTTCTGGTTGTAGTAGCGATAAATGGCATTTAAACTGCTTCCTGAAAGAGAGAATTAACACCACACCTTCAGCAAGCTGGCAGCCTGGAACAGCTCGGCAGCGAGCTATCATCACACTTGAAAATGCTGCTAAATTAAAATACAATGTAAATCGTCGTGCTGTTGTGTCCCAGCTGAGCCCTGCAGCAGCCCGCCCCAGGCTGCCCCGGCTCACCCGTGGTGGAGCAGCTGTACTGGGGGTACTGGGTGAAGGCGATGGCTCTCTGCACGCCGTCCCTCTCCATCTCCTCGATGGCCTCCTCCGTCAGCGGGTGCACGTAGCGGAACCCGATGTAGTACTTGTGAGGAGCTGCCAGCAGGCACAGGGGTGGCAGCAAGGGGACATCCACAGCAGCACACGGTTACAGGGAAGACAGACACCAACAGCCGGCTGAAACCGCTGAAATAAACCTGCTCAGCGTTTTCTGGCTGCTTTTGTAAAGGCCTTGATTGGCCAAGCACAGTTCTGGTACCTCGCTTGGCTGGGATTAGAATTGAAAAGTGATTTATATTATGGTTTGCAGGGACATCACTTGCCTGCTTCTCCTGCATTTAGCAGAGGCACGGCTCCCAGCCTGGACAGAGCCATGAATCAGGGACATGTGCTCTCCCATCCTGATTTTGGAGGGCTTTTATAAAAAGCTTCATGGCTTTAACACCAGATTTTGGCAGCAATGTGATTCTCCCTGAGGACCTCTCCATTTTTTAGCTCTAATCTTCTGGGTGCCAGCTTTGGGAGCATGGCTTGGTGAGGGGACGGGAAGCAGGCACGGGAGGTTTGCTGTTTTGTTTTTTTAAGTGGAGGACAGAGGTTCTTAGGAGAACAGAAGCAAAGTTTCTTTTGCAGGGTTTCCGGGTCAGTGGCTCTGAAGCAGCATTTAGCAGGTTTCTGAGGGAAGCAGATGTCCCGTGCTTGGGCTCCACTCCGTACATTTGTGCAGGGTTCAGCAAACAGGTTTAGTCAGCCCCAGCTCTCTGCAGGAGGCAGGAGAGCTCCCAGCTGGGAGCAGCAGCAAATAAAGAGCCAGCTTCAGGAGCCCTTGAGCCAGTAACCTCATTAACATCTCTGAATGGCATCAGGGACAGCAGTCTGAGTAACCACAGCGGGACTGGAGGAGTCTAACCTGGGAAAGGACACCCTGGGAAGAACAGGGCCAGCCTGGAACTAACCCCAGTGCCAGGTTCTGTTCAGGACCATGGGCAGCAAAGAGAGGTGCTGGTGTCTGTACACAGGCTGTTTAAATAACAGTGACATCCTGCCCTGATCTTGGACACAGTGAGTTCCCCCCTAGCAGCTGGTACAGTGTCTGGATTTGGGATGGGAGCACTGCTGCTGACACACTGAAGTTTCACCTGATGCCCAGAGCAGAACAAGGTAAAATTACCCTGAATGTACTTCTTTTTGCCACATTTCACGTGGTGCCAGCACCTCCTGCCAGTTACTCATTCCGAGGGCTCAGCACCCCCAAGGTGAGCACACCACATTCCCAAGTGCTGTCTGCAAGCACACCCAAGTGCTCCAAGCCACCCTGAAGGCACACAGTGCTCTGCACGGGCTCTGGGGATGCTGGAGGAAATGGCTGACAGTGCTCAGCACATGCTATTGTTAAACTGCAGCTGCTGCCAAGTAAAAAAGAACCTCCAAAGGACTTATCAGGTAGGAGAGGTGCCCAGAGGAGGGTGTGACTGCACAGACAGTGGTCACCAAACAAAAGCAAGCGGGAGTGGGACACTGGGAAAAGCAGATAAACCTTCCAGCCTTATCTGCAGAGCCTGCTGCAAGGCTGACCCTTCAGGGCCCCTGCTCCAGGGACACTCCTGCCCTGGATGACACAGCAGGCTCTGACTGCACCTGCAGGGACCACGGCTCAAACACAGCTGGGGAGTCACATCTGTGCAGAAAGGACTGAGCATCACCTGAGTGAGGGCACCAGTGACACACCACATTCTGAATGGATGAAATAAATTTGGCTCTAGCCTTCCAAGAGCATTGCTTTTAACCTTCCAGACCCTTTTGGCAGTCCTTTTCCTCCAGCCCTTTTCTAGCCAAGCCCGAGGCAGGTGCCACAAAGAGCTACACAACAGCTCTGTATGAAAGGACAGTCACAGAAGCATCTGCACCCATTTCCCACCACAGTGATGCTACCAGGCAGGGTGGCACAGGCTATCCCACACCAGTCAGCACTCCCTGCTGGGAGGGATTCTGAGACACAGGGATGGGGAAGGAGGCTGTGTTCATGCTGGAAGTTTTCTCATCATGCAGGACTGTCAAGGAGAGCATCTCCTTGCAGCCAGCCCAGCCTTATCTCCTGCTGTGTCCCCGGGTGGGGCTCGCTGCTATCGCTCAGCCGTGCCCTGCACTGCTCATCCACAAAGCCTTGTCTTTCCTCCAGCTGTTCCCTCAGCCCTGAGGCAGCTGCTGAGAACACCACCCTGAGCCCCCCTCCCACACCCCCCTCAGTGGTTCTCATGAAATACATCCCCCTTTCTTCCCCTCCAAGCCTCAGGCACCTCTGTTCAGTGCAGGCCTCCTCAGGCTCAAGGAGGGCAAGGCACGATGCCTGGCAGTGCCACACACCAAGGGACACTCCTGGCACCTGCCTTGGACACCTGCAAATAACACACTTAGCCTACCACAGCCATGATCACAGGACACAGAGGTGGCTCCCTAGCCCAGCCTTGGATAACAACCTTCCAGTGAAGGGAATCCCTTCTGCACTTCCCAGCAGGGAGGGACTCCCCACCTCCCCAGGAGGAAAACCAAGCAGCCCAAGCCGCTTTGCCAGCAAAAGGCAGAGCAGCAGCAGGCGGGGGAGGCCGGGCAGAGCAGTACCAGTGCGAGGAGACATGCTGTCCAGCAGCTTCACCATGCCCTCTCCCTGCAGCGCCGTCCACTTCTTGATGGGGGAGCCGCCGCCGATCCTGCTGTACTGCTCCTGGATCTTCGGCGTGCGGCGCCTGGCGATGAGCGGGGCCAGCGTGCTGCAGGGAGGGACCTGTTAGCACAGCCAGAGAGCCTCCCCGAGCCCTGCTCCACGGCCTGGCCCTGCCAGTCCCTGGGAACTGCAGCCAAGCAGCGTGGCTTGGTGCATGTTCTGCTCCTCCACCCGTCCCACAGCTCAGCCTGCAGTTAAAGAGAGCAACATGGCACGCCTAATCCACTGTCCCCTGCTCTGACTGCTCCCAGGATGAACCACTCTTGGGGAATTCTGCTCTCCACAGAAGTGAATATCAGAGCTCGATATTGACAGCAACACCCAACACCACCTGTGCCCCAGGAGATCCCAGTGCCCCTCACTTCTGAACTGGAAGGGTCATCAGGTCTCTGTCCAGGAAGAGACGCAGCAGGAAATCGTGGACGTCATCCAGCCGCTCCGGGCCCCCCATGTTCAGCATCAAGATTCCTGTCTTGGGTTTCCTAGGGAAGCAAGAGAGATTCCAAATCCGAGTGACCCACTGCTTTTGTTTTTATTACAATGACAAATCAACCAGCTCATCCTCCCACATTTGCCTTTGCAAAGGCAGCTCCTATCCCAGGGCTCCTCCTGCTTATGTAAACACTTGCACTGGAACAGGAATGGCCAGACACAAGTATCTACATGATCTCTGCTTTTTTAAAGAGTAACCACTGTGTAACACAAACTTTAGCTGGAAACACACAGCCTCACAGCTGCTGGCTCTAAGGGAGGTTATAAAACAGCTGTGCATTCCAACCAAACCAAGCAGCAGCTTCCCTGGAAAGCAGATAAGCCACTCACACAAGTGTGTGGGGACACATCTCATCTCCTGCAGCACTGACAACAGCAAGAAGCCTTTCTACACACAAATTCATTGCAGGGCCAGTTGTGTTTGGGCTGGGCTTTTCCAGAATGGATTTTCTATCTGGGTGCAGGTCTGGCACACTGTGGTAAGGATGATGTCCCACACAGCACAGCAGCACAATGGTGGTATCAGCATTTACAGAATGGCTGCAGGTCACAGCTCTCACCCATTTCCCCATGGAAATGTTTCCCCTGCCCAAGGGAGCCCACAGACCAGGACCTCACTTCCCCAGCAGATGGTTCAGGTTGCACAGGGAGCTTTGCCCTTTTGTTAAAGTCTCACAACAGGGCACGGAGAGGAGCCCAGGCCTGCCCCAGTGTTTCGGGAGCTCAGCTCCCATTCCCTTTCTGCTGGAGCGCGCATCAGCAGGCTGCTGAACAAACCCAGGCAGCAGAACTCCAGAGCACAACGATAAGGGGCAAGGCTGTCCGGAGGCTGTGCGTGGCAGATACACAATCACACGGGCACAGAACAGCCCCGGTGCCCCGGCACACCCACCGCTCCTGGGGCTGCGCCCGCGGCTCGGCGCTCCCGGTCACCGCGGCCGCCGGCGCCTGGGCTCTCCATCGCAGCGGCACCCGCAGCTGGCTGCAGCTCCTCAGCACTGCGGAGAGAACGGCAGCGCTCACCCGCTGCCCGGCCAGCAGCACACACCCACAGACCCCAGAGATCCCACAGGCCCCACAGACCCCACACACCCCAGAGACCCCATGGACCCCAGAGACCCCACGGACCCCAGAGACCCCACAGACCCCATGGACCCCATGGACCCCACGGACCCCAGAGACCCCACAGACCCCATGGACCCCACGGACCCCATGGACCCCACGGACCCCAGAGACCCCACGGACCCCAGAGATCCCATGGACCCCATGGACCCCACGGACCCCATGGACCCCACGGACCCCAGAGACCCCACGGACCCCAGAGACCCGAGAACTCAGAGACCCCACAGACCCCGCAAACCCCAGAGACCCTGCAGACCCCACAAACCCCACAGAGCTCACAGACCCCACAAACCCCACAGAGCCCAGAGACCCCACAGACCCCACAGACCCCGCGGCACGGCCGCCTCCAGCTCCTGCAATCAAAGCAAGCCAGCACATCAAAGCTTCTGCCTTTCTTTGAACACTCCACACTTATACAGCTCTGCAGGTACCAGGCAGCACCAAAACCCAAACCAAATTCTAACCTGTGAGCTCCAACCACAACTCCAAAATAACTGGTGACAACAGAGCAGAACCAAGGGGCTGGCCCCGAGGAATGAACGTGACTCCTCGTGGGTCAGACACACCTGGGCTAACCCGACTGGACAGGATTTCCACACCCAGATTTCTACACTGTCTACAGTGTAGGTCAGACACCTGCTGCTGTTTGAACACCGAGCAGCAGCTCCAGAATCCATTAGCTGCAGACCTGGGCCACCTTCTGTCCCACTGCCCAGCCAGGTGATGCCATTGATCTGGATTTCAGCATCACAAACCCCAGGATTTCACAAGTCTGCACATTCCCCTCCCTCTCCAGCTCTCCTGGATCCCCTTTAGCCACTGGAGAGGGCTCTGAGACCTCTCTGGATCCTTCTTTTCTAAACACCCCCAGCTCTCCCAGGCTGGCTCCAGAGCGGAGGGCTCCAGCCCTGGAGCATCTCCATAGCCTTCTCTGGACTCAGTCCAGCAGCTCCACATCCTTATGTCAGGAGTCTGCAGCTGAACACAACCAGATTATCCTTAAGGCTCCTTCCAACCCATTCCATACAATTCCATGCTGGTTACAGCCTGCCTTTTCAAAGGCACACTTCGTTCTCCTCGGGAGTTCATCGTCATTACATGGTTTTCTTTTAGCACAGAAATAGTGTGAATTGCTCATGGTGAAGGAAAAAAGAGGTTAAATCCTGCATCCCCGTCTCTCCGGCAATTGCTCAGTGCGACATTTCCCCTGTCAGACCACAGGAGCTCAGCAGCAATTGAGCCCCAACAGCACAGAGCTCCTCAGCAGCCGAGCCACCCGCTGGGAAGAGCATCTTACAGCTCTCAGTTCTCTAATAACCTCCTGAACAGATGCTGAACGGCCTCAAAACCTGCTGGAATCAATGGCAACAAAACGCAAATCCAGCCTCTGACTCGGGATTACGAGTGCGTGGCTGTGGATGCCTGAGTCTGCACTGATACAAAAGGCTGCAAACTAAAGAACTTCAAGCATCGCTGATGCCTGAAGGGTCCTTTTCAAATAATCATTTTTTACTTCCAGTTCTTGGGTTATCACTTTCTGAGGTGCTGGCACCCTACGCCAGTTAAGAGAGAACAATAAAAAGGGAAGTTTCAATGGCTGCATTGGTACTTCTGCACTGTGAGAACTTTTGTCCTTGGCACAGAGGGTGCTGGGCACCGAGCAGGCTCCCCAGGGAATGGTCACAGCCCCAAGGCTGCCAGAGCTCCGGGAGCACCTGGATAACGCCCTCAGGCACAGGGTGGGATTGCTGGGGTGTCCTGTGCAGGGCCAGGGGTTGAATCAATGCCCAGGAGTCCCTTCCAACTCAGGACATCCAGCAAGTGTCTGACTTGACACTTAGGAGTGAGGTTTATGCACGTTTGCACCTGCACCACGAAGGACACAGTGCAGAATGAGACGTGCAACGAGGACGATCCCAGCTTGATAGAGCATGGATAAAAGCGTTCTTGCACATGTTTTAGAAGGGGCACTACGACATCAAACCCTCAGACGAGCACCGGGGTGGGCAAGCTCTTGATGTCCCTGGGCACAGCGAGCGCTGCAGGCCCCCGCCGAGCTGGCCGTGCCCGGCTCACGGCTCACGGCTCACAGCCCCCGGCAGCATCTCCGCACGAACCCGTGCAACAGGGGAGGCTCGCTGGAAGCACGGAGGGCAGCAGGTGTGCCCTCAGCGGAGCACGGCCTCGGGCCGGCCTCGGCCGGGCTGGAAGCACAGCACAGCTCGGCTCGGCTCGGCTCGGAGCAGCAGGTGTGCCCTCAGCGGAGCACGGCCTCGGGCGGGCTGGAAGCACAGCACAGCACAGCTCGGCTCGGCTCGGCTCGGAGCAGGTGTGCCCTCAGCAGAGCACGGCCTCGGGCGGGCTGGAAGCACAGCACAGCACGGCACGGCACAGCTCGGCTCGGCTCGGAGCAGGTGTGCCCTCAGCAGAGCACGGCCTCGGGCGGGCTGGAAGCACAGCACAGCACGGCACAGCTCGGCTCGGCTCGGAGCAGGTGTGCCCTCAGCGGAGCACGGCCTCGGGCCGGCCTCGGGCGGGCTGGAAGCACAGCACAGCACAGCACGGCACAGCTCGGCTCGGCTCGGAGCAGGTGTGCCCTCAGCGGAGCACGGCCTCGGGCCGGCCTCGGGCGGGCTGGAAGCACAGCACAGCACAGCACGGCACAGCTCGGCTCGGCTCGGAGCAGGTGTGCCCTCAGCGGAGCACGGCCTCGGGCCGGCCTCGGGCGGGCTGGAAGCACAGCACAGCACAGCACGGCACAGCTCGGCTCGGCTCGGAGCAGGTGTGCCCTCAGCGGAGCACGGCCTCGGGCCGGCCTCGGGCGGGCGCAGCCCTGCGGGCTGGCCGCGGAGACCCCGCAGCCCCGAGCCCCTCAGCGCAGTGGCGGGAAGCCGCCATCCCGGCGCGCAGCCCCGAGGAGCCTCCCGCAGCCCCGGTAAGCCCGCCGGCCGCACGGCCCCGCCGCCCCGCGCGGTCAGCGTTATGAAAGGCACCTCTCGGGCGTTGTGTAACGCGGTGCCGGCGGTGCCGCGGCGCTCCCGCCCGCGCGGCGCCCGCGGTGCCCGCTCAGCGCTCAGGCCGCCCGCCGCCCCCGGCCCCGTTCCCGCCGTCGCCCTCACAACTCACGGTGACGGCCGGCAGCGGCGGCGGCGGCGGCAGCCATCTTGGCCGCCCGCATTCCCTCAGACAGCCCCGCCGCCGTCCCTCGCCGTACACCGCCCCCGGCACGCCCCGGCACGCCCCGGCACCGCACGGCACGGGGGGCGGGCCCGCGGCGGTGTCCCGCCAGCCGCGCTGCCCCGCTCCCCTCGCTGCCCCGGCTTCCCTCACAGCCCCGCTCCCCTCACAGCCCCGCTCCCCTCGCAGCCCCGGCTTCCCTCACAGCCCCGGATCCCCTCGCAGCCCCGCTTCCCTCACAGCCCCGTTCCCCTCGCAGCTCCGCTCCCCTCGCTGCCTCGGCTCCCCTCGCTGCCCCGGCTTCCCTCACAGCCCCGTTCCCCTCGCAGCTCCGCTCCCCTCGCTGCCTCGGCTTCCCTCGCAGCCCCGCTCCCCCGGCTTCCCTCACAGCCCCGCTCCCCTCGCAGCCCCGCTCCCCTCGCAGCCCCGCTTCCCTCGCAGCCCCGGCTCCCCTCGCAGCCCCGCTCCCCTCGCAGCCCCGCTCCCCTCACAGCCCCGCTCCCCTCACAGCCCCTGCGGGCGCCTGCGGAATGGGCGAGTGATCCCCGGTTGGAAGTGACGGTCTAAACGGCAAAACGTTTTAAAACTGCAAAATCTCCTAAAAAGAGATTTAAAATGTTATTGTAAAAAGTGCTGGGGGCTTTCTCGTGAGAGATGAGGGTTGGGTTCTGCGCCCGTCAGACACACTGGTGCAGGAGCACGGAGCTCAGCTGGTAACTTCCATTCCCGGTATAAACCGAGGCAAGGGAATTCAGGCATTGGAAAGGGCTGTCCAGGGAGGGGGTGGAGTCACCATCCCTGGAGGTGTTTAAAAAGCACCTGGATCTGGCACTGGGCGATGCGGTTTAGTGGTTTAGGTATTCCAGAGGTAGTGCTAAGTTGGTGGTTGGACTTGATGATTCTACGATAATGATACTGCGATTTAAACACAAAGGAGCAAACACCACAGCACTTATCCTGCACACGTGGGTGGCGTGCATTCCACGTCTCAGCAGGTCAAGAGCAGAGCCAGCTGCCAAAGGCTGGCAGCACTACGTTCTCCTCAAAAGTGCCTTACAAGGGGGGGCCAGGCAAACGTTAGCACAGATAAATATAAAATACTGCATGTCAGGAGTGGTAATCTAATCAAAGCTAAAGGACAGTCATCCCAAAGCTGCCAGGGACACGGCTGAAAGGTCCTGAAACCAGTGCTGGCAGCCCAGTTTACCAGTTCCTAATCCAATTACCAATCTGACTTTCCAGACACACTGTGAAGGAAAATGAAAGTGAGGATGAGGAGAGATCCAAGTTCTGATTACACATTTTCTTCTCTTCTGCAGGCTTGTTTTCCCTGCCCAATAAAAACAAATGCAGGTTCTCTTGCGTTCCGAGCAGCTGCAGCATCTTTCCCAGATCCCAGCCCACCGCGAGGGAATTGCACAGCAGTCTCTGGTAAGTTCCACAGCATCTTTCATGCGGTCACCTTTTAAGCTCCTTATCTGATCTGCCTCCTCCATGAGCAGTTGTTAAGTCCTCAGCCCTTCCTCTAGCAGCTCCCCTGATAAGGAGGCCTTTAACCTTCACAAAGCAGCTCAGCCCTGTCAGGTTTAAGGACTGAGAACTCATCCCAAACGAGGGATGTTTTTCTAGAAGCATCTTGCCCTGACACTTCTGCCTTCCCATCACTTCAGGCACGAAAAGGAAAGTATTTTATAAAGAAAGTCTTTACCTGGTGCCAGAAGTCCAGGCTGCTCCCCCAGCACTGCTGCCTCAGCAACCTTAGTCAGCACCACACTGATTCTCTCCAGCACATTTCACTGGGCAGCTGAGGTGGTCCCTCCAAATTAGAAAAATTCATGCTTTTAAGTTAAGTAGTGGGGATTTTGTTTAAAATGGGAAAGAAGCTCATGCCAGTTCTTGGGATACGTTGACTGCACTTGGGTAAGTGGGCTTTTGTCCACACTATAGCAAGCAGCAAGCTCCACACTCAGTAAAAGGAACAGGCATTGAAGTACTGTCTTGCACACCAGCTTCTGTTGCCATAATTTATTGGTTGCTGATTTAGACCAGTTTATATAACATGCAAGATGAAGAAAACAAATCAATACAAAAATGTGGGTATCCAAGCTCAACAATTCCAGGAGTGAATGGCAAATCCAGCCCAAAGTCTCAGTGCAGGTGGCAAATGATGCACCTGCCTTTTTCTCTCTGGTAAAGGAATTGCTTTATGACTAGGAACGATAGCGATGACGCGACACGTGACGTATTTCATTATCCCTATTTGATAAGTTCATTACAGCAGGGAAGCTGCTCGGCTGCAGCAGCACAAGGGAACAGGGAGCTGCTCTAGGAACACACCTCAGCGTGACAGGGGAAAGCACTGCTGGGACTACAGCCTGAAAACCCAGTGTGTTTCAGTTACTGCCCCTCTGGGTCTCAGTCCGTCACTTCTGCTTGCAGACAGGCAGCAAAAGGCAGCCCAGCCCAGCCCAGGGCCATCAGACACGTGCAGCTGGGCGTGCACGGACCCAGGGCAGCTCCTTCCCAGGAAAGGGAGCACAGCCTGCCTCGCCAGCCTCAGCACTGCTGAGCAATAAATAACCTGGAGAAACCCCAAAGCCCCACACCCAACCCGCCTCTCACAGAGGAGTTCTGTGCACTGTACTGCACACCCTGCTACTGCATCAACTCACAGAACCCCCATTAAAATCAGCAGGAACTAAAAACAGTGCTCAAGATACTCATTCCCATTTTTAGCCTTTGTTCGTGCCTCTCCACACCATTCTCACAGGGCACTCTTAGGGAATTTCAAGATCTTGAACTCCTGACTTCCCCAGCAAGAAGCCCCAAGAGATTAAAATGAAAGCAAATTTCAAAATAAAATGATCAAATGCCCAGCATATTTTAAGTCACAGAAATTAAAAGCAGAAGTGTATCCTGTTTTCTAAATGACAACTTATCAGGATCTTTGTTTTGTGATGACTCAAGAGCATAACTGCACCTAAACAATTTTTTCTAAGGCTTTTTCCAGTTAATTACTAGTATTTTGTTTTAAAAAAGAGGTTTTGTTTTTTTTTCTTTTTCACATCCTAAACTGGTATTTGAATTAGCAACAGCTTGCAGGAAGTGTTGTTGTCAGACAGGCTGTAGTACAGCAGTGTGTATCATTCTTTCCCAAGCACCAGCTGCCCAGTTTTCCAGGAGTTTTTCCCAAGGCTGGCTAAGGTTTGCAGCGCTGGACAAAGCGTGGATAGAGACAGACATCTCGGATGTGGTGTCTGTTCAGAATCCAGGTCAGGAACCGCTCCAATCCCAAACCGTATCCTCCATGAGGGCACGTACCGTATTTCCTCTGTGAAATCCAGGGAGGGGATATTACACATTTTCCAGTCATTTGTCGTGAGAAGCCCCAGCTCCCGTCCGAGCCCAGCACAGGGAGGCACTGACCTGATCCGTGTACCAGTAGTAGGGCGTGGGATCGATGCCCTCTCTCTTGTAGCCCTGGAGCAGCTCCTCGCTGTCCCAAATGCGCATGGAGCCGCCGACGATCTCGCCCACGTTGGGCATCAGCACGTCCACCTGCAGCGCAGCACAGCACAGCCCCTTACAGCAACGCTGCTGCACAGGGGAGCACACACGGCCCGCGACAGCCGCGCCAGGGCACCCCGACAACACCTGGCAAGGGCTCTCCAAGGAGCTCCCTGAGCACCCCTGCCCTCACACGTGCCCACCGCCCCGAGCTAGCCCAGCAGTAAAAGGACTCACCGACTCGGTGAGGCGCGAGTCGTCGCTGCAGCGCTGCATGTAGAAGGACTTGATCTCTGCAGGGAACCGGCACAGCAGGATGGGCTCGTTAATGGTGTCTGTCATCAGTCTCTCGGGAGCTTCGGGGATGTCCTGTGGTTAGAGCAGGCTTTATTCACGTTCAGCACCAAAACTACGCCCAGACACAAGTGCCACGAGAAGTGGGCATGAAAGGAGACAGTTTCAGACTGCACATGTCCACGCTTTCATCTTAATGTGCCTAAATTCTTAAAACAAAGTTATTTTAGACACATATTATTCCCAGACGTCTAGGAAAAAAATCCTGTCTATGCTGTCAAGTGCTCCTGAGCTCCTTCAAACAACTATCTCACATGCTGGAGAAGTGTGGCCAGGGAACTGATGACAGGTGACAGCACAGGTTTTATCCTGTGTTGAAGGGCATCAGGTCAAATCCCAACCCACAGCTGCATTCCTACAGGACATTACTCCAGCTCCCAGCAGGACATACCTCCCCAAACTCATAGTAGGTGCCATCTTCCTTCTTCACATCGTGTTCCTTCAGCCACTCGATGGCCTCAGCGTAGTTCATGCGTCGGAAGGGACGTTTGGGGGGCTGGAAACCCTGTGGATAACAGCAAAGACAGGGGCAGGAGCACCATTTTAAAAGGGGTTCTTTTCTAGCTGATCAGCATGTCCATGACCTTTCCCAGCTCACATGCCACCAAGTTATCACTTAAATGAACAAATCAAGCTCAGTACTACAAAGCCAGAACCAAACACAACCATCTCAAGCCCAGTAAATCTCACAGATCACCCGGGAGGAAAGATGAGGAAGTATTCCCAGAGCTTTAGGGCTCCATGTTCCAAGGGAGGAACTGAAACACCACTTGTTTCATCACTTCCTCATGCTCCATCAGCAAGCACCAGCCGGCTGATATCCAATCTCTGGGATGGAGGGCTGTATTCCACTGGCAAAGCACACACTTCCATAAATCCTGGCACACTGTTGGATTCTGGAGCATGCTAGCAGGGAACATCTTCCCCCACAGTTCCCTGCTTTGGTCTTTACCAGCCTTGCAGTTTTTTCACTTTTATTATGTTTAATATTCTTCTTGCCATTACAAACGGTAAGTAAGCTCACTGCCCTGCATCTCCCCAAGGAATGTGCTGAGTAGGAAAGGCTTTAGATCCTGTTTTCCTGGCTGTTCCCATCGCTGCTGCCTACCGGGTTGAGGTCGTACAGTAAGCTTGCTGCAGGTGACTTCAGCACTCTGTCTACAACATCACACACCAGGTTCTCCAGGCGGTCCAACAAATCCTCAAAACTTATAAAAGGACATTCAGCTTCGATGTGAGTGTACCTGAAACAGAGCCACACCACTGCAAAGTCACATACAAGCAACACATCCTTAGCTATGAAACAAACTCATCTAAAAAACCCACAACCCAAACCCCTCTTACTCCCACACTGTAAAGGAAATCAAGGTGTTTGAAAAGAAACAAGACAACTGTACATACTCTGCCAAGTGCCGGCGGGTCCTGGACTGCTCAGCTCTGTAGGACTGAGCAATACAAAAGACATCTCCCAGAGCTGGCAGGCAGGTCTCCAGGTAGAGCTGGGATGACTGGGTCAGGTATGCCTCTTCACCAAAGTAATCCAGCTTGAACAGGGTGGAGCCTCCCTCCACCTGCGTCTGCACTAAGGTTGGCGGTGTGACCTGTACGAGAACAGGGCTGTCACTGCTTGAGTGAAGAACTGAGGACACGGGTGAGCCAGGGCACCAGAGCAGTCACTTGCTGACCAGGGAACACACACTTACCTCATAGTATCCGTTGGCAAAGAAGTGATCCCTAAAGGCTTGCACGACCATGGAGCGCACCTTGAAGATTTTGGACATGTTCTCGCCTCGAATCATCATGTGCCTGTTGTTGAGCTGCACGTCCACCTCCGAGTCCTCGTTGAGCAGATTGTCAGCCCCTCCTGCCGGGGCCAGGCCGATGAGCTCCCAGTAGTCACAGCTCAGCTCGTGGCCTCCTGGAGCCTGCCAAAGGGAGACAAACACAACCCAGTGGGAAAAGGTCCACTGCTTGCCCCTTGGATGTCTTTTCACAGGGGCTTGGAGTGATGGGACAAGGGGCAATGGCTTCCCCTTGGGGACTGAGGGCACGGTAGATGGGACATCAGGAATTCTTCCCTGTGAGGGTGGTGAGGCCCTGGCACAGGCTGCCCCAAGAAGCTGCGGCTGCCTCACCCCGGCAGTGTCCAAGGCCCGGCTGGAGGGGGCTTGGACCAATCTGGGCTAGCGGGAGGTGTCCCTGCCCACGGCAGGGCTGGCTCTGGAGCTCTAAGGTCCTTCCCCCCGAAGTGGGACCGAGTTCTGCCCTCACTGGCGCCCCCGTGTGGGTCACAGCCGCCTTCCACCCCCGACAAGCGGCACTTCCAGCTCAACCTGTGAGGTGAGCTAAAACCACTTCACTTCACTGCAGTTTTCAGGGCAGAAATGCAGATTTTCAAAGGCTAACCCACCAAAATGTGATAGTGGGGACTCACATTACCTAACCTTGGGTCGACCCTACAAACACACCTCAGTAAAAGAGATGTGAAAGAATTCTTAGCCTCACAAAACAAAAACCAAATAAACCTGTTAAGGAAAGTGAAACCACGCTATTTAATTAACATAAATATTAAATGTTATACCATTTTATAGTCTAGGAGTTGTCTATCAGTGGAAAGTGGTTTCAGGCAGAGCAGAAAAGTCACACAGTTCATCTGTCTCACACTGGACAGCACAGCTTTGGGAGCTTTGTTCTTTCCCTCTGAACTAATCCAATGGTTCCTCCCACCTCTGCTGTGCCTCCCTCAGGACACCAGTGACCCGTGAGGGAGGAGGAGGAGCCGGAGGAGCTGCTGTACCTGCTTGCCCTGGGGCAGGAGGTTCAGCGTGCCGTACACCACCACGCTGCTCTCCGTGGACAGCACCAGCCCGTTGTAGCACTGGCACTGCAGCGAGACAGACAAGGGCACAGGTGAGCAAGATCTCATTGCTGACTTCCCTATGGCATCTGCTGGAGTCACAGGTTAGCACACAGGCACTTCCACACAGCTCTCACACTGCCCAACTGCAGTGACATACAATTTAACAGTAACACAACTGAGTCAGCAGCTTAAGGAGAACTTAACAACATCTACATAACAGAACACCAGATGAGGTATGAACTCAATGACAGAACACACTGATCACAACTTACCAGCTCATCAGAAAGGACACACTGGAGAAACCCTGTGCCATCTCTCAAGACAATAAACATCAGATTTTTCCCTAGTTAAAAAGAGAAGGAATTTGGTTTCACTATGAGCAGCTGCTGGTTAGCTCCTCATTTGGCAGGACTAGCTTGAAGCACAGAAGTTGAGGAAATTCTGTAGCACTAGCCTCCAAACTGACAATCCCACAGAATTTGAACTAAGAAATGTCTATATGTCCACACATTAGGGGGAACTGTCAGTGTTGCAGTGATCCTTGAGATCAATCAAAGGCACCTAACTGGTTTAAAAATTTGAGACCAGGTGCTGTCAGACTCATTCTGGGTCCAAATTTTGAAGGCCACTGTACTTGTTCTATCTCCCTGCACGGGCTCAACAATGCTTGTGCTTTACCTTGCCTCCGTAACCTGTGGATCCAGCCAAAAATCTTCACTCTCTGCCCTCTGTAAGCCTCCAGAGCATTGATCTTCACCTGTGAGGCAGGGAAAAAAAGCCATTGAACAGGGGAATGGTTCAGCACCTCTTAAGAGTTAATCCAGACCCCACCCCAGAGCAGCACAAGCTCTGTGCTGACCAGATGCCCCAGCACAGCCCACGTGCCAAAGCACGGGATCATACTCACACACTTGGGCTCTGGAAGACTGGGGTCATTCTTGATAACGACCTTCTTGGCCTCCTCTAGGTTCTTTTCTCTTCTCAAGAGATCTTCTGCCTGGTTTGAATAAAATTACTTATTAAACAGCTGTAACCAGGCCAGTTGTAAATAACATGTTGTAAATAACATGTGAAACAATGGCACCAGTGAGCAACAACCTGCAGCTTTTTTGGAGGGGCAGGAATTATGATGACACTGTAATGTTTTTGGAAAACAATGGTGCTCTGTTCCTTGTGCAACCTACCTCCTTCTTCTCCTTAGCCTCATTTTTCATCTGCTCCCTGTGCCATAGCTTTTTGACATTCTTCATCTGTGATTTGGAAATGATGGCCCATCTCTAAAGAATTCAAGGAGAGAGCAAGAGACAGCAGATTACACTGTGTCCCTGCACACCAGGATAATAATCTAAATAATCCCCACTAGGAAACCCTTCAATGCCACAGC
This sequence comes from Passer domesticus, assembly GCF_036417665.1. Taxonomy (NCBI): domain Eukaryota; kingdom Metazoa; phylum Chordata; class Aves; order Passeriformes; family Passeridae; genus Passer; species Passer domesticus. Next base: position 352,395 of record NC_087512.1, read on the forward strand.
ACCTCATTTTCTTTTTGGGAATCCACATAAATTGTAGGAAATGGCTCTTTTCCTGCTGTCATCAATGCCTAAAAAGAGGGGGAAAATAACCAAAGTGAACCAAAATCATCCTTATAGAGCCTGAGCAGCACCTTGCTCCTGCTCAGGTTGCAAAAGCAGGTATGAAACTCACATTTAAAAACACAAGGGCCATCCCTTGCCCCAGAACACATCCCACACTGCCAAACAAAGCACGTGTTTTGCACACTCACCTTCAAGACAGTCTTGAATGGTTTCTTTTGCGTTCCATCACCAGTGGAGTCGCTGCCCTCTCGTTCAGACACATACAGCTCTTCTGGGATACACGACAAATACGGGCAATTACTCAAAGCACATTATGAGAGAGAAAATGAACACACGGATGTGTCCTTGCTCACTGCAGGGGCTGGACGAGGTGATCTAAAGGCCTCTTCCAACCCAACCCTTTCTATTACACCAAATCTTGATGCTTATCAGCAGTGATAAACCTTCAAATGCACCACTGGTCAGTCAAGATAAGAATTATGTCATATACTTCATTAAAAAACCCAATCCATGCAGCGTGGTCGGTAAGGTCTCCAGGGTCCCCGAGGTACCGAGCCCTCGGGAGCCACCGGCTGCACATCGGGAAAGGAGCAGCGCCTCCCGGGAGCAGCTCGGTGCAGGTAAGCAGGGAGAGGGGCCTGGGCACAGCCCGGGCAGCGCCGGGCTCGGCGGGCCGGACCGAAAGGAGAAGCGCCGGGAGCGGGGTGGGCCCGGCCGGGCGGGCCCGGCGCTGCGGCCGCTCCCGGTGCGGCCCCGCCGCAGCGCCCCGGGGCGCGGGCACCGCACACGGGGCTGCGAGCATGGCGATGGCGATGGCGATGGGGATGGGGGCCGGGGTGCGGGGTGCCCCGCGCTCTCACCGAGGGTCAGCGCCGCCGTCCTGCCCAGCACGTCCCCCGCCATGGCCGCGGCGCAGGAACTGCATCACGGGCGGGCTGAGCCAACGCTCCGCCGCCTTGCGTCAGCCGCCCGCCCTGCTCTGCCTGCCCCGCCTGCCCTTCCCTACCCTTCCCTTCCCTTCCGTTCCCCGCCGCTCCCTGCCCTGCCGCCCCGCCACCTCTGACACGTCGGCCTGGTCCACTCTGACCCCCCGGAGTCAGTGCAAGGAAGTAGATTTTCGCATATTTATTCGCATTACGCTTTTGAAATGTACATTCCATTGAATGGGAGCTGTAGGTCATAATTTTTACTATAAAACCATTTCAATAATTAGCTTTAGTTCGGGAGGGGGAAGTAGATAAAAGTCAAACATTCAAACACCTCAACTTGAGTAAAGAATGTGCAAATGCAAACAGACTCGTAAAACCACTTTTTACACTGCAAGAACTGAGGCACCAGCAACTGAAACACATTCCAATGAAAGTGGCTGATCTAGTTATCCATCACTGTGTCCAGAACTGAAATGAACAGCTTGTGCCAGCTCCAGGAGCAGCTTCCAGAGCTGAGATCCATCCTGATTCCCAATCCAATCTTACACTGGCTGGAGTTTATCACCACAGACACCCAGCTCAGCTGTGACAGCTCCGAGGAGCACCCAGGGCCGAGCAGCCCACGTGCCATCATGTCTGAGCAGCTAATGAAATGGAGCACACAAGCGAAACCGCTTTCCATGACAAGTATGAAATGTAGACACAGTTTTATACCAACATAGCATTAAAAAGTGAGAAGTCTGCAATTCCAGGCATCCCTAAAAACTAACGCTGGGTTTCCATTCCCAGCAGACGTATCCTTCACTGTCACACGGAGCACTCGCACAAGGATCAGTAGCTCCACTGAGAACTTGGCCTTTCTGTGCTCCCAGGAGTCCAAACCCAGAAACTGCTGTGCCAACACATCAAAATCTTCCCATCCTTATGCCAGGCGGTTATACCAGACGCCGAGCGCGTTAGCTCGGACAGTTCCTGCAGTGGCTGTGTGTGCCGAAGGGCTGCCCTCAGCCGCTGTCCCGCGGGTCCCCCGAGGCGGGGCGGCCGGCCAGCACGGCGTCCAGCGGGGCGCGCCGCTTGCGGATGCTGCGCCCCGAGGCGATCAGGTCGGCGTAGCCGCGCTGGTGCGAGAAGGCGTAGGCGGAGCGGCGGGCGGACACGCCGCGGCGGAAGGCGCTCTGCCGCCGCTTCCACTGCTGCTCCTCCAGCAGGTACTTCCGACGGTTCCTCTGGATCTGCACGCAAACACGCGGCGGGTCGTGCGTTAGGCAGCATCACCACGCCTTGAGCTGTTTTCATGGCTGTGTGCTGGCTCAAGGCAGAGCAGAAGTAGCCAAATCTATCCCCTACACTCTTGACGTGTAACCCTGGCACTCCAGCCCAGCCTCAATTAAACCCACACTGGGACCCTCAGCAGCCTCGTGGCGTCTCAGTGGCATCACCAGCTCTCAGCCAGGCACATGAGGAAACAGCCCCCACTGAGCTGCAGCCTCTGGCCAGCTCTGCAGCCACTCCTCCATCCAGGGGACCCAAGCCAGGCTTGTGTCGCTCTCCCAAGGGCACCATCCCTTGCTTGTCTCTAACATGATCATAAAATCCCAGAATGGCTTGGGTTGGAAGGGACCTTAATGCCCATCTCGTCCTACCCCCTGCCATGGGCAGGGACACCTTAGTACTGACACCAGCCCCTGTGAATAAACACCTGCCATGTTCACCCAAACACCAGATTTCACTCACTTTATCGCTCTCCGAAGGCCAGATTGTCATGGATAAGAAGCGCTGTGCCACTACAGGCAGTAAGCAAATGGCAATGGATAAAATCATGGTAAGCCAAAGGTACGGCTGCCGCAGAGCATTCGGAGCAGTTCCTGGGAATAAAAGGAGCAAAGGTTAATTTATGACAAAGCTGCATGGGACAGGATTGAGAACCACAAACCACCAGGACTGACCTGTGAACTGAAAGGCAGAAGGGAAGAGAACATGGATTCCGGCACTGTGGAAGTCAAATGTGATCCCAAAGTAAAGTGCAATACTCCCAAATACTGAAAAAGCATTAACAAAAGTCCAGTAAGACGTATCCAGGCCAATCTAAAAGTAAACAGAAGTGCCAAATGAGTTTCTTAATTCCAAATAATGCCAACTACTTTTTGCATGTTGCTACCTTTCTAGTAGAGAAATTTGAACAGTGAGCAGAAAGTATTCTCAGAGCACCAAGGTTCTCAGGGAACCAAGCTTACTTGCCTGAAAATTGACAACAAATATCAGAGAGGATGCTGCTGTGACAGCAAAGGACTGATAATCTGCAGGGGCTTCTCCGTCTTGTCCCATAGATATAAGGTAGGCTCCGTACGGGATGAAGAAGATGATCAGTGAAGTTAGAGCTCCATGGAGCAAACTTATAAAGAACTTCTTGTAGTTGAAAAGTAAATCTCTCTGACCCAAAATATAAAGTCTGGGGAAGCGAAGGCTCAGTTTGTCACTCACATCCTTAAGAAAGAGGAAAAAGAAAAAGAAAGTTGTGAATTGTTGTTCTCAGCCTGAGCTCTGGAGAGTGAGAAGCTGAACTATATACAGTGTCCCAAAGGGAATGGCAGATCCCTTTCTCTTTCCAACAGCAGGGATTTGCACAGAGTAATGCAAAAGGAAGACATTCTTAAAAGCCACAAACCAAACCCCTCTTGTTTCGTGGACAACCAATGTAACTTAAAGCCCTGGTGATGGTGCCTTTGGATTCGTCTGTTGTAACCACATGGGGATACCTGGTCGAGCAAGCCGACGAGCAGGACCGGGAGGCTGGAATACAGCACGTTGTACAGTGTGATGAACCAGTCCTCGTAGGCTGTCTGCAAGAGAGGGCCAATTGCAGGACTTAGTGATTTCAGTTTATTACACCCTTCCCCTCCAGCTCCTGAGAAACTCACATGTGCTCTACTACAGCTTTAAGTTCCCTGTCTCGGTGTTCACCCAAAGGCAGCAGCACTTGGCTCAAGGCTCTGCTGAAGCTCTTTAGTCTGTGTTAAGCTGCCCCACTCCTTCCAAATCTTCCTCCCTGTACCACCAGAGCACTTTAGTGCTCTGGAATCATACCTAACTGCCTGTAACTAACTCGCTCAGTACTCATTGCATCCTCTTGCAGAAATCACTGGTGACAACTTCACGTTCCTGACCCTTCCCAGGTTAAGCATTTGCTGTTCCACACTGACAGAACATCTGCTTGTTATCCCACATGAGCACACCCTCCTACCTGAGCAGAGAAGCCATTGAAGAACGAGTACCAGATGTGGACCAGTGTGAAAGCGAAGTTCTTGTAGAAGAAGTATCTCAGAAACTTGCACATCCTGATGTACGACCAGCGCCCGTGGACCAGCAGCAGCCGCTGGAGGTAGCGGAACTGGCCGAAGGAGTAGTCACTCGACATGACAGCCTGCATCCCCTCCTGGCCACTGATCCCCACTCCGATGTGGGCAGCTGGGTGAAGGAGACAAACACCACACACTAGGTTGGACAAAGGGATGGGAACATCACCAGGGCCATTCCTACTGTCACCTGGACTGTCTCTCGGTGCTTGTTCTGTCAGAACGCACCTGGGAAATTAGACCAAAGCAGAACCAAGCGATGAGACAGAGTGAGTAAAGTCCTAAACAAACTGCCCAGGCAGTTTACTAACACTCTTGGGACATAAACCCTATCCTAGAGGTTTTTTTCTCACTTGCATCTTTTGGGAAGCAGAGCAGGTACAATGTGGGATGGCTAATGCCACCAGGCAAGGGGCAGCCAAGCTACTGCTTTGGTCTTTACATTACACTTGTGTAACACACAGCATGAGAACAGATTCCTGCTTAGGTAATGACTACAGAAAAAAAAATAGATCAGGAAAAACCACTAACCATTTCCTAAAGTGCTTCCTCAGAAAGGGAAACAGGCACAGAAGCTAAAAGGCCCACGGCAGCAAAGCAGATGGAAGAGTCTTCTGACAGAGAGGGACAGTGGAGAGACCGCAGGAGCAGGCCAGAGGAGATCTGTCCTAGCGGGAGAGCTTGACAGCTGCCTTACTTTTGATCATGTTCACATCATTGGCCCCGTCCCCGATGGCCAGGGTGATGGCCTTCTTGTACTTCTTCACCAGCTCCACCACCATGGCCTTCTGCTTGGGTGTCACACGGCAGCAGATCACAGCCCTGCACTCACAGGCCAGATCAACAAAGTTCTTCTGCTGCTGCTCCTTGTAGGCCTCTGCCCTTCTCCTTTTCTCTGTTTGTTTTTTCTTCTCTTCTGCTGTTCTGGGGAATTTCAGTTTAAGTTTCTTTTTCTTCTTTTTCTTCTCCAGCAGGATTTCATTCTGTGAAAAAAATAAAACTTACAATATTCTCTTCTGCACCATTTCCAGTCCTACTCCAGGCACTGCCTAACAACACGCCCAGGTCATTATGCTCCCAGCATCCATTTGTGGCATTTCAATGAACTGCTTGTGCAGACAAAGGAACAGAGTCCTCAGTGAGAGCCTCTGTAGGCTGGTGATGCCCCAAAACCCCAAACCCTCGGGAGAACAGCCTTTGTACATACCAGCCAGGAGCCAGTGATGATTAGAGCCCGGTCTCTGCTGCCCTGGAAGAATGGCTCGTTCATTCTGAGAGAGGAATGTGGACTGGATCCAGCCCTGTTCCTCTGGTTTTCCAGCCTCGTTTGAAGGAGAGCACTGGGAAGAGAGGGACAAACTGTACTAAAAAGTCAAGGATAAACTTTAAGCTAGGTCAGTCCCAGGCTGAAAATCCTGAAAACTAACTGCTCTGTGCTTTTACTTGCCTGGTATCTTCTCCGTAGCAGATGGCCGTTTCCTCTGTTAAGAGTTCACAAGAAAATCCAATATTTTCAGCAGTTTCTACAAAAAAAATTAACAGAGGGAAGTATTTACTGAAAGTTCTGCCACAAGTAATTGTTAGGAGCAGCCAGAAGCTCCTCAAGTGCTCTTAAGTAATTTCTGATTTACGTTTCAGTATGAAAATTCCCTTTCAATGCCACAGTGTAGAAGAACAGGAAAACATCCTCCTGTTTGTAGCTGTTTGGCTGTAAGCAACCCCACCTTTTTTGTCTCCAGTAAGCACCCAGATTTTAATGTCTGCTTTGGAGAGTCTGGAGATAGTTTCTGGAACTCCATCCTGCAGTTTGTCTTCAATAGCTGTTGCACCAAGCAGCTGGAAGGCATTTGAAATACAGGTGCTTAGTAGCACTGAAACATGTTTCTTTTAATATAAGAATTGAAATGTACTAAAAATGTACAGCTCCTTACAATCAAGTTTTTTTCTATTTCCTCATACACTTTGTCCAGAGCTTCATCCCGGTGACTTGTAGCTAAACTAGCCTCCATAAACTTTTTATTCCACACCTCAAATTCTTCCTGGCTTATGTCTCTATAGCACAGGCAGAGTGTCCTGAGAGTTTCATTTGCAAAGACCTGGAAAAGAATTAAAACCACACATATCCACAAAAGAAAACTCTTCATTTGCAACCCAAACACGAGGGTAAGAACATGAGCATTTGACAAGTCTGACAGAACAAGTCCAACTTTCAGAATCAACTACAAGTTTCCATTTGTCTTAATAGCTTAGGAAAAGGATATTAATTGTCAGAACTAAACAATTTTTGTGTAAAAAAGAGCATACAAAATACAAACATACATCAAGCGCCTCTTCTGTGGCTTCTCTCTTTACATTCTTGGGGTGCAGCCGCTCGTAAATCACCGTATCAGCCCCTTTGCAATACAGCCTGATATTGCCACCGGACTCTCTCACTGTGGAGGGAAACAGCACAGTTGGCACCCGTATATAAAGGAATCGTTTCAGATTGGATTCTTCAGCCTACTGCCAAGTACCAAAGTACAAAATGGCGTTTCTTCTTCAGGGCTCAAAGGTGCCCCAGGACTGTCCCACAGCTGTGAATTCTGGACCCCAGCTTCCCCTGCACATCCTTTTCACCCCTAAACACGCGACCTTCTCCATGCTGGTGGCAGTCAGCTTACCAATGACAGACATGCGCTTCCTGTCGCTGTTGAAATCCAGGATGGCCAGGACGTCGTAGGTCCTCTCGACCCCCATCTCACTTATGGTGATGGTGTTCTGTGTGCGGGACAGGAACACGTACCCGAAGTTCCGCGCCGCCGTCACCAGGGCCCCCTCGTCCGGGGAAGCTGCCTGGTACTGGAGCTGACCTGCAGGATTGCAGCCAGGACACAGCTGAGCGTGCAGCTGGACACTGCTGCAGCACCCGCCGGCAGGACACACAGACAGCAGGGGCCATGCAGACAGCAGGGACCACAACCCCCAGTCTGTGACACGTACTTCCCAAACAGGATCAGCCCTCAGCCTGCTGCCCTCCACATGCTAAAGGAAAACTCCACGTTTTCTACCTCAATATCCTAATTTCTCAATCCAGTCATTTAAACATTTTCGAAAGAAGCTCCAAAAGACAAATCCTTGGCCAGAGACACCAACATAGTGAGTGGAAACCACCCCAAAAACATTAGGAACGAGAAAGGACAGGACACTGTTGGTTTCATGGAGATTTCACAAAGATGGGAGTAAAGCAATATTCATATTCCATGTTGTAAGTGAATCTTCCAACCCATGAATTCACAAATTCAATAGCTGATCACCCCTATATTTAGTTTTGTTTAATTTAAAAGGGCAGCCTAACACTCCTCCCTTATGGTATCAGCATTAGTTGCAGATGTCTCCCTTGTGGAACTGGATTTGAATTACTGTTTTCTGCTACACAAGGAAAACAAACTACCCATAAGCCACACTCACCATCAGAAGTGTCAGCCATGACTGTGTGACAAATAGCAAGCAGAAAAAAGAACTTCTGGATTTCTGGCTCCTTTCCAGACTTTATTTGCTCTATCAGATAGTGATCATAGAATAAGAACTTTCCATCTGCGTACACATTCCAGCTGAAGTCAACTTGCTGCTCAGAAAACAGGGGAAGAGAGTCTGGGTCAGCACGGTGCCGCTGCTTTGTGCCCACCCGCACCTCTCACCCCGGGGACGGGGCACGGCGGTGGCTGGCACGAACCTACCTCTGGGTGGCTCTGCAGCTGCCCTGCTGCGTCCCGGCAGTCTCCTGCAAGGCAAGCACCCACACTCAGGGGCACAGGCACAACAAAGCTCCTACAGCCCACCACCAAGGGAAACACATCTACGCAGGTACTGCCCTGCCACTGGAAGGAAAGGAGAAGGACAGACTGCTGCTCACACTAACATCTCCTTGTCTGTTTCTTTGTCCCCAGAGCATTTCTAGTGAAAGTAAATTTGTACAAAAAATTGTGCAAATTACCAATTTTCAGTTTTTCTGAAAGCTGAGATGTTCACACTAAAGTTCCTTAATTTCCACTTTGTAAGTGGGAAAACTCCAACAATTTAACCCGATGCTTTACCCAGTGCCAGGTCTAAATTGTGGAAGTTCAGCTGGAACTAAGAGAACTTGTATGTACCTGACCTCCAACAGGTATTAAAATCCCTCGTCCTCCTCCTCCTTTGCACAGGCTTTGCACAACTTACCGTATCTTTGCCCATTTATGCAGCACTTTTTAAAGGTCATGATGTTCTGCGTGAGGGTTCCAGTCTTGTCAGAGAAGATGTACTGGATTTGCCCCAGCTGCTCGTTCAGCGTGGTGGTCCTGGCCTTGGCAGGCGTGTCCTTCTCGGGGTAGTACATCTGCAGGTCCCAGTTGATGAAATAGCTTTGGCCAAAGCGAATCACTTCCACACTAAATGAAAGAGAAGGAACGTTCTCACTCCCAGCTGCAGCTCGCAGTGGCACGCCACGACACCTCCTCAGGCACTGCCCTACCTCACGTAGAGGGAAATGGGCACCATGGTGTTGAGGACAATGATGTATCCCCAGAAGGTGAGGAAGCCCCGGTAGGCAGGGCTCGCGTCCTGGGCATCGTACAGGTACCAGGAGGAGTTGCCAACCTGCTGCTCCCAGTAGGTGTGCCCGATGGCCAGCCCGGCCGACAGCAGGATAAGGACCACGATGATCTGCAGGCACAGAGAGGCCTCTCACTCCTCAGAAGCGTTTGCTCAAATTAAATCCCAGATCCCCACGTTCCAAACAGAGTATGACAGGTATTTGTGAGGAGAAATGGAGCAAACATTTCCCACAAAGGCACCTTTCAGATTTCCTCCTACTCCATCCCAGCTCAGCAGGCCAGAAAAAAGTCAAAACATATTTATTACATACACACAGGAAGAAGCTGCCTAACTTTGCAATCGCTATTCACTTAAAGTCTGAATTTTAAACAAAGAGGCTTACAGTATAAACCATGTAGTTCATAAGGGAGTCAATTTTTGTCCTTTTAAATCTTGTCTTTCCACTATTTTTCATTATTTTTGTGTCAGCACCTAAAAATAGAGTGAAAAATTAAAAAAGGGGAAGATAGGATAAGCAAACACATGTCAGTATTAGAGTTTTACCAAACTGGGACATGAAATACAGTTGGTGTCTATAGGATGAAGATTCTTTTTCACTCTGCAGGTGTGCTTGTAGTGGGGAAACATTACACACCTGCAAATATGACCATTCCATGGCAGAAGTCTGTATTCCTGATCTTACAGCCACGCAACAAAATCTTATCAGCATCCAGGGAATAATTGGAGTTTCTCCAGGATAACGTTCCTGTAAACTTATCCAGTCGGTTATTGGGCTCTTCACATTCAACCAGACCTAGAAAATTTGGAGAATGTGTTTAGTGTACAAGTTAAATCCAAATGCATTGACTTGCACCCACCATCAAAGTAGCTTTACTTTACTCTTTTGACTTGCAAATGATTTGAGCTAGGTTCTAATAGCATTAGGTGTAGAATTGTACCAACCATCAAAGTCTGCCAGGGCACTTTCTTCCTGAAGGTGTCTGTGTGTCACCTCTAGGGCCATTTTGAATTTTAAGTTAGTCTCACTAAGAAGAAAGGATAAAAAGGTGATTTTATTAAAACCATGGATACAGGAGAGAAGTTTAAACACAATTAAATTAAGGTACCACTACTTCTCTGGGCAACCTACACTAAAGTAAAAAATAAATCCATGTCCTTCCCCCTTGCTTCCTATGTCACATTCTCCAACACTTTTGATGTGTCTGTAGCAGCCCAGTGGAGAAGTTTTAATGATTCTTGAATTGTGGGAATCAGCAGCTGGATACAGCTCCCCAGGTGTGGCTTAGCAAGCAGACTCTAACACACACAATCCTTGCTCTTTTCCTACTCAGCCCAAATGAACTCCAAGACATCCTTGAGTGGAACCTCACCCATCCAGTTCAGCTGTCTCCACGTAGCACAGACTGTTTGGTTCTGAGCTGGACAGCAGCAAAATATCAGCCTACAAAACAAATAAATAGACATCAGATAAAGCCAGGCAAAAATTCCTACAGAGTTCTCTTAAAACAAATGTATCTGAAGCACTTACAGGAACAAAAGTATTTTTCTTCAGACGAATGATATCACCAACTTTAATATCTTTCCATTTAGTGGCTTTGAACCTAATACCAAAGATAGTTTAATAATTGTTACTCTTTAATCTAGAACACGATGGACTCTATAAATCTTAAAATGACCTTTTGGTGTGCTGTGGGTTTGCTTCTCAGAAACTGCAATTTATTGAGGGTCTACAGCTCAGAATTCAACCTACTGACCTTCCCACTTCACCTAGTTGTGAATTCCTGTCCTTCTCTCCAAAGAAGTTGCTCTTAGCACAGATTTAGTCCTGGAGAATTAATTACTCTTTAAATTACTCCTTGAAGCAATTCTCTTCCAGCTTCAATTAGGTTTTCAGACAGGCAGTAGAGAACAGAGCTGAGCCTTTCCTATCACCTACAGCTTCAGATCTGTGGCAGAGCTTAGCAACAGGGGCACGATCATCACTTACAGAGCTCAGAGGGGACCATACAAACCTTCCATCCTTGATGACATCACACGTCCTGTTGTTGACCTCGTTGTCCATCCTGTGACGAGCCTGAAACCGGAGCAAACAATGTACTCCCTGCCCCGTGCCACAGCAGAAGTGAGCTGCACTGGCAGGGTTTGGCTTTTTGTATTGGCACAACGTGGTTCTTACAATGTCATCCACCAGGTCTTTGACTGCAGTTATTCCCAGCACCAAGAGCAAGGGCACCAGTGTTGTGTACCATGACAGGGTGGTTATTTGAGGAATCGACTGCAAAAGACCAATAAAATCAGGTCAGTACGAGATCATCAATCAAATTTAAATCAGAGATACTTCATAGTGACCTGACTAGAGAAAAAAACAACACAGCAGAGAGAATTTTAAGTCAGGTTGTGAAAATGAACAAAACTCTGTGGGAGGAGTTTGGCTGTTACACCACTTGGGAATCAGCTTCCCTTTAACAATTGCACCAGCTCATAGAATGTGGTGGTGCTTCTGATTTATGAGATGAACCCAAGAAACATCTTTTCCACATGAAATTCATGAGCTCTGCAATGAGTTCATTCTAATTCTGTGCAACCAGCTCATTTGTTGCAGGATTTGTTGCAGGTTTCTGTTATGACGGGCTTGGTCTCTGCAGCAGTTCAGACAGTGCCCCTCAATTCCCTGACAGAACAGCACTGAATTGTGTCACAAACATCACTGAGCTCAGATTCCCTTCACAGTGACTACTCTCCATCTTGCTTACCTGCAATATGAGAAGAACAAGGAAATAGAAGTTGGCTGCTCTCTTGAACTGTTCAAACAGATTCAGAGGTAAAAAAGTGATGGGGTTGTACTTGTATGTCTTAATTGCATTTCCCTGTGGAAGAAAGCCAAACATCAGCCACACAGCAGAGCTTCTCCTTCCAACACAAATGTACAGTGCATATTTTTAAGTTCCTAATTCTCTATCTCACCTTAAACACGTCTCTCGATAGACGCTTGATTTTCCATTCCAAAACCCCAATCCAGTTATTCTCCCCACCCTCTGCTGGAAACACTGAGGAATTGTGAACGGTGGCTTTTACCCCACTCACCATCCACTGCAAAGATCTTACCGGGATTAAGGAAGCATTCGCCCGACAATTAGCACCTCAGGGTAAAACAACTTACCGCATATTTGCTTTTCTTGAAGCACAGGAAGATTGTTCTCTTGAAGCCCGGCTGGTCGTAGAAGCGCTGGTCGTTTGCTTTAACTTGCCAGCTGCAGTCTGGAAGGGACAAAAGGGGGTGAAAAGGGTTACAAACATGAGGGAACAAATCTGCCACTTTCAGGTTTTTTCTCAAGTTCGTATTTTAAAGGTACTTTCGACTGAAGCAAGGCTGGTACCTGCTTTATAATACATATCCTTCAAAAAACCTTTTCAAGACATTTCCAGGCTGTTTGTCTTTATTAGCGAGTACATTCAGAGGTAGGGAGAAGCGTTGCTTAACATTTGAAAGAAAGCTCTGTGGGACACCTGCAGGGTAACATTTACTCATGCTAAATTCCCTTCTGTCCCCTCTTTTGGTTTGCCTCTGTGAAGCTCTAAGCACTCCAACCCGGGTGTGTGTCTTGCTGGAAATGAAGGGGTCAGTTCACCTTTTGAAGGCAATGAATTGATTTAACCACACCGCGCCATGCTCTTCATTCACACCCATTAAAAAATACTGATCTGGCGCGCTCATTTTATCTCTTCAGCCACCAGTTTTGTTCAGTTGTGAGAAAACTCGGGAACGGGAATTGCATCCAGCCCGTTCTTCTCTGTGGCACCGCTCTGCCTGCCAGCCCTGCAGCTGCCATTCAGCACAGACACCCTCTGCCCTCAGCTCACCCCGGAGCTCCCTCCCAGGTCTGGAAGGCGGCTCCCGGCAGCTCTGCCTGCCTGGGAAGGATGATTTTGAAATGCAGCTGTCCTGACTCCTGCAGCCCACAGGGACTGTCCCCACGCTGCTCTTCCTGGTTCCACGGATCCTCCTCGCCCGTGCACCGGGTGAAACTCCCGGCGGCAGAGGCGTGGGCACGGCTGTGACTAACACCTCAAAACCCAAACCCAAGTGCAAGGCAGGGCTTTTCCCCCACCCACCACAGAGCAAATTCTACACCGACATATCTGGACTTCTCCTGTGGCTACACAGCTTTCATTCCCAGCACCTTGGTTACAAGCCCAGAAGATAACAGAGAAATATTTATCTCGAAGAAGCATGTTTTGAGTTAAATATTATATGCGTGAATTTAGAAAGTTACTAAGTTTCTCAAAATGACAGAGCATAAAGAAAAACATAAAGTCTACATAAACATTTCTTTAACACTTCAAAAAACATTGCAGTGTTGATAAAACTGATGGAAAACTGACAAATTAGGTCTGAGGTAAAACCTGCGGGAAGGAAGCTCCTCAGCATTACTTTACAGTGAGGTACTAACACCCAATATTTGGCAAGCTGCTTTGGTAATTCATCAACTTTAAAGGATGTCATCATAAAAAAAGTCTGAAACTAAACATGTGACGGGTGCTTGTAAAATGACAACACGTAACAGGTGGTTATGAAATGAGAGCTGATCAACTGTTCCCACGCAAACAGAAAAAATCTGTATGAATTACACAGGCTCTGGTTACATTGAAAATACGATGCAGCATGAAAAAGGGAATTTAGGGGAGCTAGGGATGTTTCTTGGGTAGAGGTTGAGAGCAGGGATGCCAAAAGGCTCCTCCCACTGAGGTTCTTAGGCTGGCAGCAGCCACAGGCTGTACCTCCTGGTTCCTTTGAACTCCTCCTACTCACCTTTTACCTTTCAGGAAACTCATGAGGCTATAGAATGAGCAGAGAGGTAGAAATCTGCTCTGCACAAGCAGAAATCCAGGGAAAACACTGACTGAGCACAGCAAAATGTTTATGCTGGAGCCCATTTCCAGAGGACTGGGAAACCAAGTACCTGAAGGTCTGTCTGAACGGTTCCCAGAGCACAGGCCACGTACATCCAGGGCCTGCCTTAATTAACAAGAGGTCACCATGCAGCTCATTATCTTTGCGCAAGGAGCAGTGGCACAGAACTGCAGGCTGGAATGAAGCTGAGTCTCATTCTGGCATTGGTTAAACCGAACTGCCATCAATGTACTCCTCCAGAGTCAGCTAAGCCATTCCAAACCTCCCCTGACAAATAACCACAGAAGTGCAGTGGGTCCCTGAGGCTCAGCCTCCCCCCCAGCATCGTGCAGGGCCCAAAGCAGGCTCATGGTGCTTTACCTTTCTTCCCAGGCTCTCGGCTCTCCTCGGGGTCCCTGCTGGCTTGGCTGGGGCGTGGTTCAGCTCCAGGCTGCCGACCGTCCAGCTCGTCCTCGGTTTCATCGTCGCTGTAGGGCACCACCTCGTCGTTGGGCTGCGAATCCTCCTCGAAGGTGGTCTCCGAATCCCTTTCCGAGATCATGCTGCTAGAGCCCTGCCAGCATGTTGGACAAGTCAGGCAAAAGAGCTCCCCTAGCAAGTACTGGAAACCACATCTCTAGTTCTACTCTGCTGGTGCTGGTCACCAAACCCCACACGTGAAACCCCAGAACGGCGCGGGGCACGGGTTTGGTTTTCCAGCACTGAGCAGAATCGGGGGCAGTTCTTGTCCCAGCCAGCCCTTCATTAGTGTTCTGCTACATGTAATTACACACTGCAGCCCCAGGAACACCGTGTGCTCCCGACACAGGATGTAGGAACTGGGGAGCACACAAACTCATCTCCCAGCAGCCATTACATCATTCCCTGAGGAGCCACAGGAGCTGGAGCCCTGCCTGGCCACAGTGGGACACGGAACCGGGCACAGAGTCAGGTCAGACATCCAGGGCTGGGGTCACAGCCTCACCCAAACCAGCCTCGCTTCCTCTCTCGTCCCACGGGCTGAACATCAGAGTCTGTCACTGCAAGATCCCACACCTCGCTGTCCAGACACCCGGGGACACCAGGGGATGCATTTTGGCACAGCCCTGAGCTGCACCAGAGGAGGGATGGGCTGAGCTGTGCCCATGGCCATGTGCCTTCAGCTGTGCTTCAAGTGGACATCTCCAGCCATCAGTGGCTGTGATCCTAATCCTGAACTGCACATCAGCTCCAGCTTGCCCCCTGACCTGCCTCACCACCGTGGCATTGCCTTTGCTAACAAACTCAGCAACCAGCAGGGTTGCAGTCAAACCTGCTGACATCCCCCTCAGCTACTGGTTTTGCAAAGCTGAATCATCTCCCCCCCCAATATCTCCTATAAGAGCGAGATAAATATTCCATGAGCACAGACTGTGCCACTCGAGAGGCAGGCTGCTGGCAGGGAGCCCAAGGCAGGCCTTGTTCCCGAGCCACAGCGCTGCAGGGCCCGCCCAGCACAGACTGACAGCCACGAAACACAACAAATCACCAGGCTGAGAGTACAGGAATCCACACAACTGCTCCAAGAGCCACCCAGCACAGACTGACAGCCACGAAACACAACAAATCACCAGGCTGAGGGTACAGGAATCCACACAACTGCTCCAAGAGCCACCCAGCACAGACTGACAGCCACGAAACACAACAAATCACCAGGCTGAGAGTACAGGAATCCACACAACTGCTCCAAGAGCCACCCAGCACAGACTGACAGCCACGAAACACAACAAATCACCAGGCTGAGGGTACAGGAGTCCACACAACTGCTCCAAGAGCCACCCAGCACAGACTGACAGCCACGAAACACAACAAATCACCAGGCTGAGGGTACAGGAGTCCACACAACTGCTCCAACAGCCACCCAGCACAGACTGACAGCCACAAAACACAACAAATCACCAGGCTGAGGGTACAGGAATCCACACAACTGCTCCAAGACCCACCCAAGCTGCTGGAGGCTTCTCCCTGATGGAATTACCCAGGAGTGTGACAGCTGGTCACTAACACAGGTGTAGAACCTGAGACTTCTGTGACACATCATGTTTTCCTGAATAGCCTTGGGGTTAGGAAACACAGGCCCCTGAATACCTCACTGTGATATTCTGGTTTATTTCTCCTCTTTTCCATGCTTGAATTCTTTCTGTCCTGCTAACACCTCTCGTGGGGACTGCTGGGGGAACAAGTTCCTCCCACGCACAGTCCCTAGAACACAAAATGCCACCAGATCTTTGACTGGCACTCACTCTACAACAACTGAAACAAGCTCATATCCCTGGCACACAGAGATTCAGCTGCTAGCCTATTAAACTTTACTGATTAACTGCTTAATGATTAATGAACTAATTAGTCATGAGAAGGGGTAGATGAGATGTCAAAAACATGCTGCCTTTGTTCTCCATTACAGATGTGTGCCTGCATGGCAACGCCTCCAGTGCCACCTGCAGCAGCCTGGATGCTCACTGGGAACAGAGCCAGCCAGTGATCTGGGTAAGGTTA
The DNA here is from genome assembly GCF_036417665.1 of Passer domesticus. Lineage (NCBI taxonomy): Eukaryota > Metazoa > Chordata > Aves > Passeriformes > Passeridae > Passer > Passer domesticus. The sequence continues at coordinate 368,738 of NC_087512.1, forward strand.
AATTAACTGCAGTCACTTTCCCTCCTCAAAGAACCAAACTGCCGACTGGAAAACCTCGTTAAGAGAGGAGATCTCATTAAGCGTTACCCTGCAGGCAGCACAAGTGCTCTGTGCTGCGGGCACACCATTAGCATGCTGCAGGAGGCAGAGGAATTGTGCCCGGGGCTGGCCGGGAGCCGGGGGAAAAGCTCCCGCAGTTGGGAGAGAGATGGGAGCTGCCGTGGGACCCGGGCAAAGGAGTCCTCCCCTGACAGGCCGACAAATTGGTTTAGAGTTAAGTTTCTTGACAGCTGGTCTGGAAGAAAAGGGCTGGCTGGGACGTGTCAGAAGGTCAGGGGAAGGTGGGGAGGGGTCACGATGTGAAAGGGGAGATGGGAGGAAGCGAGAGATGCCAACGAACCCCGAGGCAGCAGGTAAGAGAGGGGAGCACACACCCAGCAGAACCTGGATGCAGGAAGCACCCAGCAGAAACTCCAGGGCCACAAACATGGCAAGGAAAAAGGGGTTTGGTCACTGATTCCACTGATTGACCAAATCACTACTGATTTTGGTCACTATTCTGAGGGCTGTGGAAGTGTTCATGGAGGGCCTGAGATGGAACAACATGGTCGTTAAATACTGCTTGATCAAATACTCAGAGAACACTTTAAAAAGCTGGTTCTTGGCTGCACGGGCCTCGTTTTCTAGTTCCTGACTTGACAACAGGGGCTTGCACACTGTTTCAGATGAGAAAACCTCACATTAACCACTTCAGTCTAGAGGAACATCAGCTCACACTGCATGCCCAGCTCCCAGTTCTGCCTTCTAGCCTGGCAAATCCTGCTGATCCAACAGCAGGATGGCTATATGGGAGGTAAAGGGGATCAAAATAGTATTAAGCACAGGTGTAAGTATACCTGATCCATTTATTTACTGAAAGGGCAAATTCCACAGTGCTTCAGTAACTCAGGTTTTGTGTCTACTTCTGCCTCAGGGCAAGCACCAGATCATTTGGAATAAATTAAACCGTGTAAAAACTCCACTTACTGCATTTGTTCCGAGGCAGCAAACAACAACCCAAACCAATCTTACTCTAAATTCCTCTCTGGAGAGTCACTGCACATGACACTGCTGCAAGAACCTGGGGTGACTTCTTGTAAGTCAGGTCATCACTCAAAGTGCCCTGGAAGTCAATGAATCCATCTAGAACAAGGGACACATATAGCAAAAGGATTAAAATGCCACCAAAGCTGTCATTTTGTGTTTATCATGGATATAAAGACCTACAAGGCTCACCATTACACACCTGCTGGCCACCCCAGCCTGTGCACAGCCCACACCCTGCATGTTCCTGTCCTTGGCACCACGTTCTGCACTACCTCATGCTCTGGCAGTGCCAAGCCCAACAGCTGCTCAAACCTGGCCACGCTCTGTTCTTCCAGAACACAACAACATCAGTGTTTTAAGCAAGAATCATAAAGCAAACTCAAACAGTACAAAAAGTAACTCAGGGACCCTTCTGAACTGCTCCAGGTCTCCGGAGTTCAAACAGGACAAAAAAGCTCCAGCAAGATGTTTCACTGATTTAACTTGGCATTTAAAAAGTACTTAAATGCAAAGCCTGATCCTCAGACATGTAAGATTTATTTCTTTACTAGGAGTGACTGGAGCATCCAGCACTGCAAAACAAAACCTGCTCACAGGAGGGCTGAACACAAACTCCCAAAACTGCAGTAGAAAGCCATGTGTGACATCAGCCCCTGGGGTGGGGCTCCCACAAGGACCTGCTGGCAGATGCGTGATCACTCCAATTACATTTCCCTAAGAGACAGCAGTAATTATTCTGCCATCTTCAGCTCCCCACACTGCTCACCTCGCCGGTAACAGAGTCAGAGCCAAAATGGGAACAGGGACAGAAACCTGGTGGTGAGCAGCACCCCAAAATGGGAACAGGGACAGACAGCCTGGTGGGGAGCAGCACCCCAAAATGGGAACAGGGACAGAAACCTGGTGGGGAGCAGCCCCCCAAAATGGGAACAGGGACAGAAACCTGGTGGGGAGCAGCACCCCAAAATGGGAACAGGGACAGACAGCCTGGTGGGGAGCAGCACCCCAAAATGGGAACAGGGACAGACAGCCTGGCGGGGAGCAGCACCCCAAAATGGGAACAGGGACAGAAACCTGGTGGGGAGCAGCACCCCAAAATGGGAACAGGGACAGAAACCTGGTGGGGAGCAGCACCCCAAAATGGGAACAGGGACAGAAACCTGGTGGGGAGCAGCACCCCAAAATGGGAACAGGGACAGACAGCCTGGTGGGGAGCAGCACCCCAAAATGGGAACAGGGACAGACAGCCTGGTGGGGAGCAGCACCCCAACATGGGAACAGGGACAGACAGCCTGGTGGGGAGCAGCACCCCAAAATGGGAACAGGGACAGACAGCCTGGCGGGGAGCAGCACCCCAAAATGGGAACAGGGACAGACAGCCTGGTGGGGAGCACCCCCTGAGAGGACACTCCTGGGCTGTCCTAGCGAGCAGCCAAAGTAGAAATCAGAGCTCACAGAGCACCTGCATGGCTCCACCAGAGCAGACTCCAGTATTCTATTCAGGGGGCTGGAGTTCACATCCCAGCTCACACCCTGAGAGGTTTCAGACTGAGCTTCCATCCATGGGCACAGGATTGAGGGATGGCTGTAACAGCACTTGAGACCTGAAATTTGGCATTGCAAAGACAGCCCAGCATCCACCCTCAGGTCATGATCCACCCTCCAGCTCAATAATGACCCAACTGGTACCACTTAATGCTCCTAGAATTATTTTTAACACCCCAAAGCACAGTCAGATGCCAAGACTTCAAACAGCATGATACTGCATTTCTGCTCTCCCCTCAGGGATCCCAGCCTAAGGCTTTGGCAGAGTATGGGCCTTCATTAAAAATGTGTTCAGCAACTCATCTCCCTGGAACCAGAGCTGCTACAGGGAAATGGCAAATCAAAAACTGCATTTGCTTCCAGTAGATGGGATGGATCACTGATTACTCACAGCAGATGTGAGATGTGGCTGGTAACAAGTGCTTGGACAGGCAGATAGAAAGGTCTTCTGAACAGCTAAAACCTCCCAGGTAATCTTTATGACATTTTGAGAGGAAAAGAAAACAGCAGCTAAAATAGCATGAATCAGCACAAACAGGCCGAGGAAATAACCTTCACTCCAAACAGCACTAAGCTTCAGGTAGATTGCCATGTAAATTACATATTAAAGCTGATCAATTTGTAGATCTCTTTCACACACAACAGCTCCAGTCACTTCCCTGAATGACTACCCTACAGTAACTGAACACCCAAAACTGATATCTTGAAGGGAATGATTTCCCTGAGTCATTTGCTCTCAGACACACTGGCTGTCCCACGCACCCCGAGGAAGGCAAAGCCCAGCTGCTGGGATGCCCTGGAAGATTTATTTCCAGGTGAGCTCAGGAGCTCAGGTATGTACTTTGAGCCACTCAAGAGTGTAAGGCAATGAAACCCAGCTCCTGACCCTACACACCACTGGAACCTGCCAACACCCCGTGACCCAGGAACACCCCAGAAGGTTCAGATCAGAGGGATCCCAGCCTGGCTGCAGACAGAACGCTCGTGGGGCAGTGATGCACTCACACGGCTCAGGGGAGCACAGCATGTCACAGGAGAGAAGCAGCAGGGACTCCAGCTCCCCTGCAAGCTGAGAAGTGCTTGGGGAGCCTGTTCTGCAAGGGACAGGTCCCCGAGGAGTCGGCCTGGCTGCACCACCGGGTGCTGCCGTGCACCCAGCCCCGCATTTCACACACACCATTTTAAATACAAAGTGTATCTGTTTGATTACAATAGTACCTTAACACAGGCACCTACTACTGCTCTGGAGGCTGTACAAACTCTGAGGATTAAGGACTAATTCCAGTTCCAAGACTTTTAAATTGCTATTGTACGCAGCCAACCTTGCAACACCCACAGATCTCTCCTTTGCAAGGAACCAACCCCAGTCCCTCCTGCAATGCCCAAATAACTCTGATCACCTGCACCATCAGGAGGCAAACACCACAGTAAAACTGTACCACTGGCACCACCAAGCTCTGAAAATCTTACTTTAAAAAGCTGCTCGTGCCAAACCAGGCTGCAGGGAGGTGACAGCTCCTCCCCTGAACACAATGCAGACCTGCTCAAGCAAGCTGAGACACCAAGACCCTGAAACCCTCTAGAGGGAGGAGAGAGGGTGGTACAGTTCTGTGCTGCTGACAGATATTCAAGTTCCATCTTGGGGAAAAAATTAAAATAGGAAGCAGAGGCTATTGTGTACTCCCCAGTGTAGCTACTTATTAAAACTTGTATGAAAATAAGTATGAAGGACTTTCCAATATAACTCATTTATCCTGATGAGCCAACAGGATTTGACACAGGGAAGAGATTTACCAGACACCAAGAATTTAACAGAAAAACACTCCAAGAAAGGACCCACAGCGTGCAGGCCAGCTGCCTGAGGTTACACAAAAATGGCTGAAGATGGGCCATTGCAGAAGCAAAATCATCATTTCCCCGTTATCTGCCCCAGGATTTCTCATTAACAGATCTGCAGAGTTCCGTCATTTAAAGTCCAAGGCAAGGCAAGATATCTTTGCAGAAGATAAGAGGGTTGGTAACCTTTGCTCAAGCTACAGGTTCCAGCACTCTCTGAAGGGGTTTCAGCCTGCCTTTTAGAGGGTGTTTCCTTGGTCTCGAGGTTCACCTTATACATCAGCACATATTGAGCTTAACAGAGGAAAAAATAATTATTGTTGTGCACACTTAAACTGCATTGTTTGGAGTGGAACATTTCTGGAACTTCATAGAGAGTTTCTGTCTAGCAATCACCGTCACCATCAGAACCAGCAGGGATTTTTAAGTGGACTAAATAAAGGTTACTTCCTGCTGCCAGGATTGGAGATGCTATTAATGCACCTCTTCTGGCAGCATCTGCAATGGACCCTGGAGCCATCTTCCTAAACTGACCTTTATCCAGTGGAGTGTGTGACTGAAGCCCAGACTGCATCACAGACACTGGCACCAGCACTCACAGAGAATCCCCCGTGTTCATCTTCAAAGCAGGTCCATCTGCAATGGAACAATGTAAAAATGGTTTATTGGCTGATTCCACCTCGCGTGCACACAATAACAAAAAACTGTTCTTTAGAAAAATCGTGAAATTAATTTGCCTTGCAAAATTTCTTAGGCTTTGTGTGGAGCCATTTGGCCTATGACCCTAAGGTGTCTGGGCTCTGTGACAAACTTGTGGCTTGAGGTTGGTAGAGACCTTTCAAAGATATGAACACCCACACCCTCTTTGTAAAGTCATTAGTACATCTTTCCTGTCACCATCAATGCTCAAATTGTCCAATGAAAAACATATTTCAAGTTTATATCAGACCAGCTGGGCCAAACCCAGCACACGTTCCGAGGGACTCTAGGCTTGCCAAAGGCGGTGCTACACCTGCCCAGGAGGGCTCGGAGGGTCTGCCTGGAATGAGACTCCTGCCCTTCACCCCGACAAGCACAGAAGCAGAGAGGTTAAGTGATTTGCCCAAGGCCATTGGGTAAGTCACCGACAGAGCCAGGGTTGGGTTTCAGGAGCTCCTGGCCAACGTCCTGCATTCAATTACAGCTGCACAAAGCGTCTCATTTAAAAGGGGCCTGACAAAGCCCACACCAGGAAGAACATCAAAACCCCTCGGGTCTGAAACAATAACAACCAACCCCCTTTCCACATTTGAGAGCAGGCAGCACTTCGAGCTCTCAGCCCTCAGACAACAGCCACACCAACAAGAGAGCAGAGAAATAAATTCCAGCTCTTTTTAAAATAACTTCAGTGCAAGTGGCTTCTGGAATTCACCACCCCAAACTCCAAAGCAAAGGTCCAGAACATTCACATGCTGTCTTTATGGCAGAATTAAGTGAGAACAGTTTAGAAATTACTGAAAACAGTCTCTACAGGTTAACACAGAGACAAACACAGGCCTGGGACAGGTACAAAAGCAACCAGACTCTAAGGTGACCAGCAGTGCAGAAGGTGACAAGGAAAACTTCAAAAATGGCCAGATACCACTCGGCTTCTAAAGCAGGCTTTGAGAACAAAGACAAATCAAACCCCAGGACCAAACAGAAACCCGAGCAAGCCTGATCCGGCACAGACACTCACAGGGAGTTAATCCAGGGGCTCTCCAGCAGCAGCCACACAGTGGGGACTGCCCTAGGGCCACCCCAAATCCCAGCGGCCCCGCTCTCCCCAGGCAAACACCCCTCGTTCTGCAGAGCCGAGCGGGTGTTACTCACGGCAGCACCGGACCCTGCGCTGCTCGGCTCTTGGGTTTCAGAGCGCTCCCGGTGTCACCCGAGCCAGCGGGAAATGCTCCATTCAGCACAGCTCCGTTCGGCACAGCTCCATCCCGACTCCAGGCAGGGGATGCTGCTTCAGCCACAGGCACGGAGCACGAGCCAGCAGGATCGAGACACCGAGTTTGGTTTGGTTTGTTTTGTTCTCCAAGCAAGTCACTGACCTCACAAGTAACTTGCCCGGTATTTTCTATTGCAGAATGACTGCTCCTTAATGCAGAAACCTATTGCTGCTCTGATGACTGTATAAACACTGACTAATGAGTAATCAGCCCGCAGCCCTGAAGGCTGTTCTCACCACACACAGGTATGGGGGGAAAGCCGGGAGTGGGACAGCCTGCCCAGAGCCACAACTGAAGTCAGCGCCCGGGGGGCTCGGGGAGACCGGGCACAGCCGAGCTGCCTTACCTCCCCTTCCAGCAAACTCCTGCGCTGGCTTTAAACTTCAGAGCGGAGAGACTGCGCTAAGCGCGACCATCACCGGCTTCAAACCCCGGGGGTGGCGGCGAGGGTCCCGCCGGGCTCCAAACCCCGGGGGTGGCGGCGAGGGTCCCGCCGGGCTTCAAACCCCGGGGGTGGCAGCGAGGGTCCCGCCGGGCTTCAAACCCTCCGCGACAACGCGTCGGGGTCCCCGCTCCGAGCGGCTGATGGTCTGGGAAGGGAAGAGAAAAGAAGGGAAGGCGTTCCGGGTGTGCCCGTGGTCAGCTCCGGCCCCACCGAGCGCAGCCCCGCGGGTGATGGAGGCACCGCGCCCCCCGCAGCCCCGAGCCCCGCAGCCCCGAGCCCCGCTGGGCAGGAGCCCCCGCCGGCCTCACCGGGGCCCGCGGCTCCCCTCGCTCGCTCGCCCAGCGCCTGCCGAGCCCCGGCTCCCGGAGCCGCCGCCAGACCGGCCGGACGGGTTCCCCCGGTTCTCTGGGCGGGGAGCAGCGCAGCAGGGGAGGGGCCGCAGCGGAGCTGGGGAGGGGCCGCCGGGGCCAGCCCGGCACGGCACGGCACGGCACGGCACGGCACAGCGGGACCCTCCGGGCACTGCCCGAGGTGCTGCCCTGCGGGTCCCGGCGCTCCCGAGGTCGCTGCTCTGGTGATCTCCCTGGGATCTCCCTCCCCCGTTGTCCTACATGACAGGATTGCTTTATCGCTCCTTATTCACCGCGCTGTACAGCGTTAGAGAGCTTTGGAAGGGCTGCAGGATTTTAACCTCTTGGCCTTTTAAGAGCTCGGAATGGTCTTCCGGTTCCCAAATCCTTTTGGGGAAGGACTGGAGAGTTGGGGGATGCGCAGGAGTGATATTGTTAACCGACGGTTTTGCTCATTAATAAGCAGATAAATGAATTAACAGATAAAGCGGTCATATTTAAGGATGACAGTAGTGCTGTTCTGCCATATGCACATTTGTTCACAAATAATGCAATTTAGGGCAAGTGGAAAACAGATATGGTTACTGATCTGATTAAGCATAAAAATGTGGAAAATTCTGGCCCTTACAGTGATGATGGGCTGCTGCTCTGTACTAAAAGTGATCTTTGTTTTGGACTGGCAGGTATTGCAGAGATCACTTGGTTTCTTTTTCAGCAGCAACAATACACAATTCTCTTGTGCCAGAAAAGTCTTGTTCAAACAGACTTGGTTTTCCTAGACCAAAAATGTGATGCTGAGTTCCAGAGCTGTGTCTTTCAGCACTTTTCTGTTTTACTGCCTGCCTCAAATTCCTCACACCAGAATAAAACTAAAGTTAATTAAAATCAGGAACATTTTGACTGAAAAAAGCAGCAGAGGTTACTTGTGCTTTTGACAATTCCCGCTCTGGGCAGGACATTAATTCCTGTCCAGGGCTGAACATTTGGCTTCGACTGCAGTATTCACAAGGTTGCTGCAAAGCCTGGTTTGTGGGACAGGAGGGAGATTACTGGAGATAAAAGGGCCCCTTAACAGTGACTAATGGCCCAGCCCAAATATTAGTTTTCCCCTTACGTAGTGCAGATCTGTGTCTGAGGGAAACAGCAGCTGCTCCCTACAGTGGGGCCACGAGGAGGAGCATCCCCACAGCCCCTGCTCTTGCTCACTCCCAGCAGGTACTTCCAGCTCTGCTTCAGGGCTTTTCTCCTCCGTCCTCTCCTGTATTCCTCAGTCTCACCTTTCACGGTGCCCCTTCACCCCAAAATGGCAACATGTCCCATAAAAAATGGATTCCTTTCTGTCCCACTGCTGCTTCTCTCCTTCCCAGCCTCTGTTCCTGTTTGTCTCGTTTTGTCAGGGTTTGGGACACCACTGTGCAGAAAGGGTTATACATATCAGTAATTCTGTATTTAAGCAGCTCTGAACACACCTATTTGTTCACATTTGTGTTTGACTCATTTCCTAATATGCAGAAACCAGGGGGTAATGCAGATTGTCTTTCTAAGCAATCCTCTCCCTGTTCATCTTTCCATTGTTTTCTCTATCAATTAACCCAAACGGGGGAAAAGAGTTTAATTCTCTATACCTTTCAGGTAACCCGGAATCAAAAGTAGTTTTGAAAATTAATTTCAGGAAAGGGCAGATGCTACAACTTGTATAGTTTGTAGGCAGAAAATAAATGGTGGCAATTCTGCGTGCTGAAAGAATTGTGCCTTTCTATGTTAAGTGTGGAGGGTTTAATCTCTTTCCTTTTTTGCTCCCCCCTTAAATGAAAAACTTTCAGACAAAAGTGGTAGATTAGCTGTCTCCCTAGGCTAAAGCCCTGTTGCAGTGTCAAGAAGGCTGAGCCCAGATCTTTTGGAAGTTTCAGTTTCCTAACATCAATATCCAAGAGAGAAGGAACCAACAGATCAATAGCAGCCACAGCTCCAGGGATAACCCTTGGCAGGGGGATACCTGTGCCTCCTCACACACAATTTCAGATGGAACACTGGTCACTGAGTCAATTAAAGGGGTGGGTGCATGTCGTGCAGAACCTTAGAAGCTCTCCTGAGACCAGGAGCAGGAGCAGGAGACTCGTGTGTTTGTGTACAGGTTTCTCCAGGGAGCTTTTCTCTGCCCGGGTTCTTTCCTGCCTCACGTTTGGCACTTGCTGGAGAGAGCTCGGCTTTAAACCAGGCTGCATTCCAAGTGAATTGTTAATTACCACAGTTGGGGTTAGTGCAGCCCAGCAGAGAATTCCACAACGACAGAGCAGTGGCTGCACCTGGAGCATGCCCCGTTATTCCTGGATAAGGGATCCTCTGCTGCTTACAGACATGCAGAAATCCTAATGCAAACTTCATGGCAAGGACATGGACGTGTGGAGATTTTTCCTACTCCAGCTATTCAAAAATTGTTTCCTGTGCATTCCCCTTTCTGGCTGTGATCCATCAAATCCATGGATTTTATGCAAGCTCATGTTTCTGTGAAACCTCTCCTCCAAGCAGGGCAGGGATGTTTCCCATGTGGAGAACAGCTCTTTTCCCCAAGCTGTGAAATCGGGGCCTGACACAGAACGGGGCCCTGGACTCCATCTGGCTCCAGACTGTTTTCCTGAGGAGCTCCAGTGTTACTCCTGGCTTCTGCCAACAGATGGGGACCCACACCGCTGGATCTGCGGGACAGCAGCGCTGAGCTGCTGCCTCCAGCTTTGCTGCAGCTCCTGAGGGAGCACATCTGGCTCAACAGAACGCTCTGAGAGCCTTAGAGCTACGTGCTGTCACTCAGGAGTGGGATGGGAAGCAGGAGGGAATGGAGTTCCTGGCATGTGGGAAATGACGAGTGCTGCCGGCACAGTGATTCAGAGTAGAAATCCACACGGGCCTGGCAGGGCTGTTTGGGAATGAGGGACAGGACTGAGGACTAAAAGTCACCGACCCGAGTTCTGTGCCTCTTTCCATTGTATTTCCTTTCTGAATTTCCTTTCCCAGAAGAGCTGCACTGATTTAGCCCTGCAGTGCTCAAACTCTTCATTGCTTCTCAGGTTCTCACTGGGAGTCTCAGTGGGAAGGTGAGCTCACAGACGGGTCTCTGGACCCTTTTGAACATGGAGATATTCCCCCCAGAGTACACTTAGGAAGTCCTCCTTTTCCTGTTTGGTTGGTTTTTTGTTTGTTTGGTTTTTTTGGTTTGTTTTTTTTTTTTTTTTTTTTTTTTTTTTTTTTTTTTTTGTGGTGGTGGGTTTTGGTTTTGTTTTGTTTTGTTCTTTAGGGGTTTTGTTTGTTTTTTTATTTTTTTTCACTATAAGGTTTTTTTTTTTTTTTTTCTTCCTATGAGTCTGTGTTGCCACAAATCAAAATCCTGGCTTTTCTGGCTGTCACTCTGCAGTTGCTGCATCCTGTCTTCTGTGATTTGTGATGAGTCTTTCCTTGAGGGAGCATTATTTGTGCTTAGCTTTCACCCATTGTTCAGCTCTGGGCAATTGTTTTGGGATATTATTGATTTTATGACTTGCATTGTTGTCTGTACAAAACCAGACCCATTTGGGGCAATTTGCTGCTTTCATACTTTCTGAGGGAAGGGAATGTGTGTTGGCTCGACTAGAGCAGCAACAAAACCCTGCTATTATTTTGTGTGGTTTAAAGAGGGAATCCATCTCATGTTTCCCCGGAGGCACTTCTGTGATCAGGAATTACTACAACATTACTCAGAGCCCTTTGTGCGGGCGTTTACTTTGGGATCTCATCCCAGATAGTGCACACTGCTGTTCTCCTGACTGGCTGGCATGCAAAAGAAGATGGGAGAAACCAGTCTGCCAGGCAGTGCTAGCTGTAATTCCATGGCAGTTCTCAGTGGCAGGGGAATCCTCCAGGAGAGAGCAAGGTACACAGCAATAATGTTACTTATGAATTCAAAGCATTGTACGAAGATTAAATCATCTCTGAAGCAGTGATATGTCCTAGTGAAGTGATTCCGCTGAAATGCTGCTCACACAGCAGCAGGCAAGGAATACAATTAAGGAGAAGAAAGTAAGAGCACCAAAGACAAATTGTGGCTGCAGGGTATGCATCCAGATGCTCCTAATGGATTGTTCTGCCCTCCAATTGCTCTCTCACCACATGGGCGGCATGTCTGGGCAGGGAAGCAGCGGTCTGAGACATAAAGGGAGCTCTGGGTTGTGTGGATTGTTATTTTCACTCTACTGCAGGAGCAGTTTGAAGGAGGACACCCAGCTCTGTGCAGATTTCCAGCAATGGGTCCCTGCACACAGGAACAGGTGAGGAGCCACCCGTGAGCAGCCAGGTCCTGCCATGGCACCCCAGTTCTGCTGGGACTGGAGGCAGCTGTGCCCAGGACCCACGGGCTTTATCCATCATGTGCCAGCAGCCTCTGTTTTACCAGAGACACGTGAAAGTGAGTCAGTTTGGTTGGTTTTGAGGGAAGTTGCTGCTTTTAGCCACCTCACAGTGTCATTTTATGTAATGTGTTCTTGACTGGGCCTGCACCAATAGCCGTGGATGTATACATATATACATGTATGTGTATATATATATATATATATATACACTAAAAATAGAGGCAGTCAAATAAACTGGCCACATACATGTATATAACATGTCACAGCATCCTTTTATCCTTTTCCTGGCTTAGAGCTCCCATGATTCCTTTGCAGGCTCCATATACACAGGAAAGAGAAATTCCTTTGGTGTTTGCACCAAGGAAGGTGCCGTATGGAAGGTGAAATGCTGTTCCCCATAGACGTGGCTTGAAGCCTGAAGTTAAGGGGAAAGTATTCCAGAAAAGGAATCACTGAGCAGAGCTCATGTGGAGCTGTGGCAAAGGTTGATTAGAAACAGAGCAAGGGCAAGGAGAGGATGCACTCTCCTTGGACCTTGGGAGTTGGACTTTGCTGATCCCTGTGGATCCCTTCCGACTCAGGATATTTTATGATTCTATTCAAGACTTAAAATTAGTATGCAGAGAAGCATGTGCTAACTAGAAATTCACTCACTCATCCTACTTTAAGCCTCTATTACTGCTTTAAATGGCTGATTAATGATGTTAGATGGTGATAGCATTCATTTGATTAAACTCCCAAAGTAAGCAGAGTGGAAATGCCTAAGCACTGGATTGCGGGTAAATGTGATTTATGCTTTGTGTGTCGGTCTATAAAAATGTCAGCAATCTTGATGTCGGCACATCTGCATTAAATGTCTGCAGCTTCTTCAGAAGTGCTGCTATTCGGACCGAAGCAACCCCCAGGATTGCTGTTCCGGGGTGTGCCCACAGGAGGATGCACCAGCTCTGGCTGCCCAGCAGAGGCACGGCCCCGCTGGGGACTGCGGGACGATGTGCAGCACCCGCGGAGCCGCACGTGCTGCAGCTCCTGACAACACAGGCACCTTCCCCGATGGCTTTTCTCTCTCTCCACTAATCCTCCTCCCACCCAGCGAGAACAGCAGCTGCACAGGCTCACACAGGTGCCACGCTGTCAGCCTAACTCTAGAATAATTTGATACATCCCTGGAGAACTCCTCCTGACTCTTCTTTAGGGAGGCTGGGCATTGGTTCCCTGCAGTGTTCAACCTGTACCCTCGGATGAACAACACGTTCAGGTTCTGCTTGATTGCTGTTTGCTGTTCTTGCTCTCAGAATTGCTGCAAGCTCTCATCTTGCCAGAGAAGCTGCAAGGAGCCTCACTGGGGTGGACGGAGCTGTGCTGCCCCCAGCTTCCCTCTGCCATGTGTTGCCATCCCCGTGAGTGTCAGCAGAAACGACTGTGCTCAGAATTTAAGAAGAGAAATGCAAAACACGTTTGTCTGGTACAGAAATGCCAGATTTCTGAACCTCACTTGGTGTTTTTGGCAGATCTGTACGTCTTCCTGGCTGATGAAGATTCATCTCTGGATCTTTCTGTGTCAGAGAAGGAGTTTGCTCTTTTGAGGGTGGTTTGAGTACACGAGGTATGTGGTGCCATCCCTGGAGAGGTTGTTCTGCCCCTGGCATGAGCTGCTGCCTGGAGGGTCTTTGGCAGAGGAGTGTCACTCACTGCATCCTTCTGGCTCTTCTTCCCAGCGTGGCAGATGGAGATGAACAGGGAAGCACCAGGGAACAGTCTCCACATGATGTTCAGCCAGTTCAGCACTGAGTTTCATCCACGGCCACTGGAAGTTTAGAGGGTGCTATGAAGTACAGCCTTACAGAAATAAATAGTAAGGCAGATAAGGTTTTACAGCAACAGAAAACATCACAAGTTTTGTGTAATCTGGCACTGGCCTTTTGTGGTTTGCCAGGGTGTCTCTATTGTGTGTGTGGTTGATTGAGGAAGAATGTCCATGAGTGTAATTCAGAGGCTGGGTGGATTGGACTGATTCCTCTTCAGAGCCTAAGCTGGCTCTGTAAATATAAACCATACGAATTCCTCCTTTTTCAGGGTAATTGTTTCCAAAGTAATCTCAGTTTCTACATTTTTGCACATTTCTTAATCCCATTCTATTCTTTCCTTGTATTTTGGGCCCTTTTGGAACCTGTGCCACCACTTGACCCCACATATGTGCATCAGCTCCATGCATTACTTACTGCACATGATGAATATTGGGTTTGTGTCAGAGGGGTTATTTCCCCAAGTTTTTGTGTGAATTAGAAGAACCTGGGATACCCTTAGCAGACTTGTTTCACGCTTTAGTGCTTGACTCACGACTCTAATCTGCTGCCATCTTCATGGCTTTATGTACCTCTTACCCGCCTACAGCTCAGATTGATTTTCCTCCTACTCACCCTTTTGCTCACTACTCTCCTCCCAGTTCTCTTGTCTCCCTCTGCTCTGTTTCGTGTGTTCCCTCCTCTCCTTCCCTGCTCTGTGGTGCTCAGCCTGTGCAGCCAGGGGACACTGGCCAAGGGTACCACGAGGGCCTCACAGCAAAGTGCCTTGCTGGGCTCCTCAGCAGGCTGACCCTGAGCACTTCCAGGAGTGTTCTGGGACTGGGATTTTCTTAACTGGCATTCCTCATCCTACACCAGAGCTGTCTTGTGCTGTTAATCCCAAGCAATTAATGATTAGAGTGTTCAGAATCTGTGTTTTGGAGAGAGAGCCTGCATTTCCCAAACCATCCTGTCTCTGGGAAATGTTGGGCAGCTTGAGCTGAAGTTAGACAAACAGCATAAAAGAATAGGGGAAATATTCTGGCTGCTTTCACAGCATGCCACTCAGCCTGCAAGTGAACTGTTTATATAGGTAATTGCACTAAGCACAGACAACTGATCCATTTCCCACTCCAGTCACACACAGAAATCCTAGTGAAACACTTACACGTTAACAGTTTGCCATTTTATTGCTGCACTACCCACTTCTGCAGTGTCCTGTGGGTTAAAGCTCCTTGGGAAGTTCACTCAATGCCTTGTGCCATGACAGTTTGCTTGGGTTGAATGCACAGAAAGTTTAAAAACCAACACAAACCCAAATGGAACCAAGCAGCTCACTGAACAGGAATGTCCAAATGTGTGAGTTGAGTTGATGGGATGGGTGCCACATCCTGGCAAGCACTTTGTGGGGTTGGAGCTGAATCTTCCACCCCATTAAGAGGGATGCTGTTGCTTTCTGTGCCCAAGGATCTTCCAGGATCTCCAGGTTATTATTATCCTTCTTCTAATGAGCATGTTTAATTAAAGAGTAGGTATTTCCTAAAAGATTTGATTTGATTTGGGGACATCACGTGAGGGAAACCACCAAAAACCACTTTTCTCCCATATCTTTATAGCCCTGTATGGAAATGGTTGAAAGCTTCTTACACCAGTTTTCAGGAGCCCCTGCCAGTTTTGTGTGAGTTCACACAACTGAAATGAAGGCACAGAAATGGTAAAGCCCATGGCTGCTTTTGAGAGAGGGATATCAAACCTCTCTCTTTTGGACAGGAGCAAAAATGGGGGGCTGAGATCTCCTGCCAAACCCCACTGAAGTATTCTGGCTGTTAATTAATTGTATGCTTGTCACACTTTAAAGGGTCTAAAGGTCATGTCTTGGGAATAATCACTCCTACTTCTCCTTCAGACATGTCAGGTGGGACTGTGAGTTTGACCTGCCTTCAATTCTACAAGAAACAAAAATCCTGAGGCTGTCTGGATTTGAGGTAAGGGAATAAATTCTCCTTTAAAAAGATGACATTAAAAGTAGGGATAGCCTATTGTGAGAAAATCTGTTCTCCTCGTGCTTCCAAAACCTCCCCGAGGAGGAGGACTTGTCCTAACTTGGCTAAACCTCCACAAAGCTACTGTGCTGCCCTTGGCATTTGGAATGGGAGAAGCCATTCCGTGCCCTGCAGACACAGGAGAAATGATTGTCAGCTGCAGCCCAAGCACTGGGGTTACGAAACCCAAAGTGCAGGAGAAATCTCCTCCCTGAAAGGAGATATGCATGCTGATCTGGAATTCCAGTGGGATGGGCGGGTGCTGATTGCAGTTTGGGGCAGGAATGACGAGGATTTACAAAAGCTGGGCTCCTTCCCAGAGCTCTCCAGTCTGAACACGGCAATGTCTCCTTAAAGGACTGCAGAGAGGGATTTTAGGGCAAATTCCCTATTGATAATCCTGCAAAAAATGAGCAGTACAGGCAACCGTGGCCGTGTGGGGACAGCTCCTCAGGTGGCACACCAGCTTAGCAGGATGTGAGCTAAAAAAAGCCATGTCTGGTGGAGTAGCCCAATGCTGCAAGCACCAAACCTGCAGCCAAAAAGGGCTTTACAGGAAGGTGCTGTTGTCTCTGGGTGGTGTTTGTCACGGCTCTTACTCCCAAAGAGCCACCCTGGAACAGGCTGGGAGGGGAGGAAAAGAGGGTGAGGGTTGCAAAGGCACTGCTGAGAGCTGAAATGGATGGTTTGAAAGCTCTCACAGGTCAAGGAAAGCTGGGGATCTTGGAGGGACTGGATGTGCTACAGACTTGCAGCAGGACAGGGACTGCAGGAGAGGGGTATGGGGCTGTAAAAGCACAAATCCCTGGAGAAGATGGACAGCTGATACTCCCTATGTACCACAGTACAAGAACCAGGAGAAATCAAATGACAGAGTTATAGAGAGGCCAGCAGAAGGAGGTAATTTTCCACTCTGGCCAGTTCCAGAGACAAGAGGCCAAGCGTGATGAGCCTGAATGTTAATTACACCAGTGTTTTAGGTCCGGGGTTTTTTCCTCCCTGGAGGGGTGAGCAGCCCCGGGAGCACTGGGGAGAGCTCCTGTCCCTGCAGTGGTTGGTGGTGTGGTGGAACAGGAGGGACAGCATTGCTGGGAGATGGCCAAAGATTAGAGGCTGGCCTGACTCAGCCCCCGTGACTCTCCCTATCCCATGGAGGCTGTGGGAAGCTCCTCCTGGGCTGACTCTAGCCCAGCAAACACCCTGGGACTGCTGGGTGCTCTCCCTCCCTGCCACCCACCCAGACAGCTGAGTGTCACACACTGCTCAGTGTAAATTTACTGAGCAAATTTACCTCCATGCTTCGGGTTTCATTTCATTTTTCCTCTCTCTCTCTTTGCTGTCCTCCCCAGGGATGCCTGCCTGTGATTCTCAGTACCACACACATCCCAGCAAACCCAAGGTGTGTTAACAGACAGAATGGGAAATCCAAGTGAAAGGAAGAGTCCACAGAACCAATCTCATGGCATTTGGATTGCTCATGGGCCAAGCAAGGTAAAGCATGCTCAGGTTAAGCACTGAGCTGGAAGAAAAGCTCCTGGGGAGCTGGCCCCTCTGCTCCCACAGCATCCAGGACGCTTCCATGCTGTGGGAGCCTGAGCTGAAGGAATTGTCTGGAAAACAGGCCACTGCCTGTATCAAAGGCCTTCCAGAACAATTAGCAGCCCCTGTCCAAAGCGTTGTGGCACCACACCTCGTGCAATTCTATTATTACTCTTTAAATAGCCCCAAAATGTTGGGTTTTCCTTTCCTGTAAACTGCCAATGACTGACACAAACACAGGCTTCTCTTGACTTCTCTAGGGTTAATCTTTCTTTCCTTGCTCATGCCTGCAGTGTTATATTGGGAACTGAGCAACAATTAACAATTTATGTTTTGTGGGAGCTTGATTCAACTTGGCTTACAGCTTTGATGAGTTTTCTATGACATTCTCAATAATACATTATAAAATACTGATGTATTTCTAAATAGTTAATCTTTTACTGGTTTTCTGTGTTCTGAACCATGCTCAGCCCCCAGCCATTGCAATAATGCTTCAAGGAAGGTATATGCTGAGAACACGGAGGCAATTATGTTAGTCCAACAGCAACCTGATAAAATATTAACATTTCTTATGAAATTTTTCCAGAAGGAAAGAATAAAATCATCACTAGCGAGAAGCTTTGCAGTGGGAAAAGCCTTTTTTCAGCAAAAAATTGTTAAGTAACAGCATTAAATATTGAACGATGCTGAGGTGTGTCTGTACACAGCCTCATTTCAGCCCAGTGTGATGCAGATTTTATTTCCTCCTCTGCAGAAATCATGAAATCCTGTTTAAAACCACGATGGAAGAGCCAATCAGATAAAATCTGTACCTTGCCACTATACTTTTATGATTTGTTAAGTTCACTGGAATGAGTAATACAGTGTGAATAGAACATTTTAAATACCCCTTGGCAGTCACTGAAGTACAATAATCATTTAGAAGATACAGGAATTACCAAACTCCCTGTGCAGCCGGTGCCACATCCAGCCAAAGGGAGCCTTGTCTGGGTGATTTTCACCTCTGCACTCCCATTTTGTGTTTCACCAGAGCTGTTGAGAATAAATAAATAATAAATTGACCAGCAAAAAGCAAGTCATTCTGGGCAGCCTCTGGCAGCAGTTTGCTCTCATAATGCTGTTTGTGAGCTGGAAGCATCCAGCTCATTTCCTAAAGAGCATTTTCTGCTTAGGTGGGGCCCTATTAATCTGTTCAAGCCAATTCTGTAAAATCCAAACCATCTGTATTTGGGAAGATCATGGTTTATTTGGATTCTCTTTGTCTGCAGTCAGTAGCTGATTAAAAGTACGAGGGATTTACAGTGTAAAGTCTCTCTACTGGCATGTTGCAGTGACCTTCTAAGTAGCATCTCCCACTATTTGGGTACCAGCTGGCACAGTTAAGCTCGGTGGCCGAGCTTGCAGTGTCCTGTCCCCGTGCCCAGGGGCTCCTGCAGGCTGTCCCCTCCCGTGGCCCTGCTCCCCTCTGCACAGGTGGGTGCACACCTGCCAGCCGTCAGACACACCACATCTGTTTTTCTCAGAAAATTGTAAATAATTCATGGGCCGTGGTTCTATAAAGAGGCCAGTTATAAATCACCCGAGCTGCACCTGGAGCTTTCTGATGTCAGCATTATCACATGAATTACATCTCTCCAGGGCCATCCATTACTGTAAACACAATTCCAAAGAGGAATTATGCATGTAACATGCACAGGCAAACAAACAAGCAATCTTCAGCCTGGGTTTGATACTAAAGCTTTGCAATCCAGCTGAGTTGTTAGCGGTGCTGATTTTCTGCTCTGGCTCAGGGATCCTTTCATTCTGCTGTGCACAGGTGTACCTTTCCCTGGGGAGCACCTGTTGGTGGGAGTGCTGGCTGCCTGTCCACCACCAGCAGCCCAGGCGCTGCGAGGTGCAAGGAAAAAGCATGGATGTGATTTTAGAGGGACACGAACATGTGCTGCAGAAATGATCTGGATTCTCAGGTTTCCACACATCACCATCTTTACCGTGCTGGGATTGCAGTCCACTTTGAGCTGCTGAATTACATCTACTGTTTCTTTTTCATTCTGCCCTTCAGAAACAAACATTCTTGGATAGGAACATGCAGACTGCTGACGGTTTCCAACTCCTGGTGTCAGCACAGAGATATGGGAAGGAAAGAACTGAGGTGTGTTTATGGACTGAAGGAAAGGACTCCTGAAATCCTGGTTTTCCGTGCATCCAGGGGATGAGAGGTGGCAGAGATGCTTCTGTTAAGGCAGCCAAGCAGGTGAGTGCAAAGCAGGGGGGCAAAGCTACGTGCAGAGCTGGGAATGATCTGCTGGGCTCGGAACAAAGAGGAGTCAGACGGGATCTGTGCTGGCCAGAGGCCTGTGGAGGGGCCCAGGGGCTCCAGCAGCCCAGGCTGGCCTGGCCAGGCAGGAGCAGGGTGCCCGTGCTGCTGGGGAAGGCCCTGCCTGCACCACGTGTGCTTTATGGCAGGGGTGACCGTGCCAGTGCAAAGGCTGCTGGCTCCCGGGCTGGACTTTAACAGCCCCTGCTCAGCTCCAGGGCTCAGCACTGCTGTCTGGGCAGAGGTCACACCCCTCCTGCCCCAGAAAGGGCTTGGGAAGGGCTGCAGAAACACTTTGCGGCCTCGAGACTGCTGTGGAATCTCTCCAGAAAAAGGGATCTCCTTTCCCCGTTGTGCTGGGCTCAGCGAAACAGAAAGGGGCACAAAGCACCTGGGCACAGGGGCGGGAACAGCCTTGGGCTGGGCGGTGGTGACAGAGCTGTCCCGTGCCAGCAGCCCACGTGCCTTTGGTCACACATTGTGCACCTAAAGGTGGATGGAGCAGAGCATGAACGTGTCTGGGCACCGCTGCCACGGAACCCCAACAGCCTGCACTGAGCACCACCGCCCGCAGTGCCGGGAGAACCCGGGACATCATAAAGGGGGATTGGCACGGGAGGGGCACGGCCGGGGCACGGCCTGCGCAGGGGCACAAAGCAAACCAAACGCTCCTTCACAGCTAAAGCGGGACTTGGTTTGGCCCTCACTCCAAGTGCCCACAGTGTTTTGTTTCCCTAAAAGTCGTGATGGTGAGGGAAGAAATGCCACGGTGGGCGACCACCTCCGACTGCTCCGGACAGCAGCGGGGGCTGCGCTCCTGCCCATACCGGGCCCGCACCAGGACACGGCCCGGGACAGGGGCTGCTGCCCACTCGGGGGCACATCCCGGGGCACATCCCGGTCACGGCCCGGTCCCGCTCGGGGGCACATCCCGGGGCACATCCCGGTCACGGCCCGGTCCCGCTCGGGGGCACATCCCGGGGCACATCCCGGTCACGGCCCGGTCCGGCTCGGGGGCACATCCCGGGGCACATCCCGGCCACGGTCCGGTCCCGCTCGGGGGCACATCCCGGGGCACATCCCAGTCACGGCCCGGTCCGGCTCGGGGGCACATCCCGGGGCACATCCCGGTCACGGCCCGGTCCGGCTCGGGGGCACATCCCGGGGCACATCCCGGCCACGGCCCGGTCCCGCTCGGGGGCACATCCCGGGGCACATCCCGGCCACGGCCCGGTCCGGCTCGGGGGCACATCCCGGGGCACATCCCGGCCACGGCCCGGTCCGGCTCGGGGGCACATCCCGGGGCACATCCCGGTCACGGTCCGGTCCCGCTCGGGGGCACATCCCGGGGCACATCCCGGTCACGGCCCGGTCCCGCTCGGGGGCACATCCCGGGGCACATCCCGGTCACGGCCCGGTCCGGCTCGGGTCACGGTCCGGTCCCGCTCGGGGGCACATCCCGGGGCACATCCCGGTCACGGCCCGGTCCGGCTCGGGGGCACATCCCGGGGCACATCCCGGTCACGGCCCGGTCCCGCTCGGGGGCACATCCCGGGGCACATCCCGGTCACGGCCCGGTCCCGCTCGGGGGCACATCCCGGGGCACATCCCGGTCACGGCCCGGTCCGGCTCGGGTCGCGCTCTCGCAGCCCGGGCGCAGCGGCGCCGCTCCCGCCCGCTGGGGGGCGCCTGCCCCACGCGCCCGCCGCCCCCGCGCGCGCATCCCTCGCGCCCCGCTTTCTGCCCCCCCCCCCCCCTCCGCGCGCCCGCTCCTTCGCGCCCTTTTCTGCCCCTCCCCTCACGCGCCCCCTCACGCCCCTCACGCCCCTCACGCCCGTCCCTCCGGGCGGCGCGGGCGCGGAGCGGGGCCCCTCCCGCGCTTTGTGCCGCGCCCCGCCCGCCGCTGCTGGGCCGGCCCGGCGCTCTCCCCGCCCCGCCGGCGCTCCCCGTCCCTGCGGCCGCGCGCAGCCCCGGCCCGCGGCGGCGGCGGCGGCAGCGCGGGCGGCCCCCGGCGGCCCCGCCCCCGGCCCCTTTCCGCCGGGCTCGGCTCCCGGCGTCTTCCGCCGCCCGCGGGCCAGCGGCGGCAGCAGGAGAGGGAGGAGGACGAGAAGGCGGCGGCGGGCGGCTCGGCGGGCCCGGGAGCGGCTCCATGGCGACCGCGGCGGCGGAACCGGTGTACGGGCTCTCGGAGGACGAGGTGGGTCGGCGCGGACGGGCTGGTTTGGGGTGTGCCGGGGCCCCGTCGGCGGGAGCCGCGGCTGAGGTTCGGGAGCTGGGCGAAGGTCGACGGTCGGTCCGGGAGGGCAGGCGTTGCCCGCCCCGCGGGGCTCCGCGCCCCTCCCGCAGCGGCCCCTTGCCCGGGAGCGGCCCGGCCCGCGGAGCGCTGCCCGCTCCCTCGGCAGGTGCGGCCGCCCGGAGCCCGCGGGTGCCTCGGTGGGGCCGGCGGCGAACAAAGAGCCGCGGCCGGCGGTGCTGCGGGCGGGGGCGGCCGCCCCTCTCCGCCTCCTCCCCGCAGCGCTGCCGCTGTCCCCGGGGAGCGGCCGCGGGGCCGGAGCGGAGCGGCCGGTGCGCCGGGTACTGTGTCAGACACAGCCTGGCCCCAATGCAGATGGAGCTGATAAGCGGGGTAGGACCCGCGATAACTAATCGCCGTGTGGCGGCTTTATCAGCCGATGTCTTCTGCAGAATCAAACAAATCATGCAGGCATTAGGAGAACGGTCCAGTTTACTTTAGGTGAATGTTAAAAATCTTGCTTAACGCCCTTTTTGTTTCATTGCCTTGGTCAGGTGCTCCTTTTCTTGGGAGCCAGTGCCATAGAGCATCAGCAATGGGCAAGGCTGCATTACTGGGCTGTGGTTTCAGGGTATCGGCTGTTAGAGTGCTCGTATATCTTTTATTTTTGCAGGAGTGAATAGTAATTACAACAGCATTGCTTCCGGTTTTGTGGGGCTGAACACAACGGGCGATGTGTCAGTCTGTGGTGTAGAAAAAACATTAAAAACATCTTGTGCCTTGTGAAACTGACAGTGTTTCTTACCTGGTGTATTTCAGCAGCACCGGGTCTGGATGACTGTAATGTTTAATTCTCATTGGGAAGGAGGTTCCTGGGCAGGAGTGGGTGTTTTGGTAAGGGGGGGTGTCGTTCTGTTGTTGTTAAATTATAAAACTGATAGCAGAGTGATTGCAAATGCTCTGCATGTGTGTGAAGGTAGGGGCGAGGAGAGGGCGTTGCAGGAGCGTTGGGTGATGGAGATAGCGAGCACGACAGAGAGAGAACCTTCTCTTCCCTGGGCTGTTTCCATAAGCCTTCGTGCGAGCACAGCGGTGGCTGGCACAGTCCCCAGGCAGCTTTGGGCCAGCTCCGGTGCATTGCCTCACCCTGCTGGGCCATCTGCAGGGCCCTGCTTGCTCCGGGGCTGCCGGGGGCCTGCCGTAATCCTGCCAGTCCTGGGCTCCAGAGGGCCTGTGGTGCTCCTGCCTGCTGCTGGGGGTTTGCCCGGGCTTAGGGAGCAGCTAAAGGCTGTGGGGTTTGCTGTCCCAGCATGGGCATTCCAGGACTTTGATTGGAGATGCTTTTGTGCTTATATGAGCAAGTGCGATCTGTGAGGAGAAGGGAAACCTGGAGCCACCCTGGCAGGTCTCAGGGAGGTGGCTGAGAACATCGTGCTGGAGCTTGGCTGCTGCCTTTTCTGTTGTGCGTGCGCTTGGCTGTGTCTTTTGTCCCTGCCTCCTGCCTCGACATATGCTGGTACTTGCACAGAATGCTAAAGAGAAATGGATACAGGGAGAAATCTGCTGGCTGCTCTCACCTTGGCTTGGAGGTGGAGGGATCTCAGGACAGCAGGGGCTCAGCCCCAGTGGATGCTGGGGACTTGGCCTGTGGAGCAGTGGGCAGAGAGATGTGTTTGTCACTCATCTCCCAGGGTAAAACCAAGCTGTTAGAAAAGGAGCTGCTGGGAAAGACAGGCTCTGGTGTCTCAGCAGTGACCAGTGTCACAGCTGCAGTGATGACCACAGCCACACTGCCTGAGGGACAGCAGACTGTGCTTTGTCCCCTGCTTCGCAGTGCACCTGCTGATGCTGGACACTTCTCAGGAAGAGCAGTGACCATCTAAAAGTGGGAGTTCACAAATGGAAATAGGATGGAAAAAAGAGGGAAAAGGGTCTGAGGGAGGGGTGGCATGGAGAAGGGTGATACTTAGAGCCTGTTGGGCTGTACTTTCATGACCCTGAGAGCCTGACCTGCTGTTGAGTCTCTAGTAATGGGCAGAGGAGAGCATGGAGGAGGGGAGGATGGTCTCTCTCAGGAAGGTGGCTGTACGAAAGCCCTAGTAAAGGTCAAGCTCAGGTGGGCTGAGGAAGGTGTGCTGACAGTTCTCTGCAGGCTGGCCTCTGGCTAATGACATCCTGCTAGCATTGACCTGGACTTGGCTCACCATTTTTTGGAAAGCAGAGCTCTATTAGCTGTGAGAGAGCTGTGAGAGGCTGAGTTGTGTATGTGGATGTATTCAGCCTGTTTGTTTCCTTTGTTCCTGCCTGGGTTTGAAATGCAGTTTGCAGATCTGTTGTAGATGGGTTTTGGAGGGCTTTGAGTTGGCCTTGTGCAGGGCTCCCACTCCTGGCACATTTGCTGATTGGAAAATGCAGTGATTTACTTGCAAGCTGGACTTGCTGAGTGGCTCTCCAGAGAGAGAACCAGCAGTCTCCCACAGACCAGAGGCACAGGCTTCCCTCCTGCTTGCACAGCTGATGTGTGGTAGGCGTGGAGCAGGCCCGGCTGCGCGTGTGCCGGCGTGTCTGCAGACTGTGGCCTGCACTCATCCCTGTGCACAGGGCTGCCTTCCGCGTGAATCCTGCTCCGATAGGTGTTGGAACACTAGGCCTTTTGGGCATTTGGGCATCACTGAGTCACCGGGGATGAGCCAACCATTGCAGTTTTTCATGGCAGATGATGTTGTGTTCATAGATCAGCCTGCTTGTAAACCTGAACTGTAAAATGTTTTATATTAATTAGTTAAAATGAGTTGTAAATCAGATTCATGCCCTGCCAATTTTCACTGTCAGGATGACCTCAGCACTGGGCCAGGCTGCTCAGTTGTTGGAGCTCCATCCTTGGGGCTGTTTGGGAACATCGGGACACAGGCGTGGGCAGCCAGCTCTGGCTTAAGCAGGGGGTGGGCCAGGTGACCTTCAGAGCTCGTGCCAACCTCAGCCTCTTTGCGATTCTGTGAAATAATATTTATACAGGCTGCTGGAAGCTTAGGTGCTTTCATGCAATCTCGAAATATCAGTGTATATAAAAACTTACAGCCCTTTGTAGTGGAAAATATTTGTGAATGGAGTGCACCTCTTGTTTGTTTCACTTTGGGTTTCTTCAGAGTCAGATGTTGCCCACACAAATCCACAAACATTTTGCTTTCTTAGTGTCCTTGGATGGAAGCAAAACTTGCAGCTCCTTGGAACTTGTTTGCTTTAATAAAAAACAGAACTTGAGAAAAAAGATCCTTGAAGAGTGTCTTTCTATACTTTAAAATATTAGGGGAAAAAGGGGTTCATATGTGAAACTGCTCTCTGCAGTTCCAGCATTGTTCTCTTTTTAAGTTCTATTCAACTTCTGTGACTTGTGATTGAGTCAATTGGAATGAGAAGCTTCCTACTGAGATGACATTTTGTCATGCCTTAGAAATTGTCAAAAGGATCTTATGTTCCTGAAAATATCTTGATGTGTGAGATATAATCCCATATGCCTCAAGATAAATAATTCTGTGTGTAGTCACTGTAGCCTAACCTTTCATCTTAGTTCTGGTATGCTGTGCTGGGCAAAGCCTTGTGCCTGAAGAGTGACTCCTGAAGGATTTCAGGACCTCAGGAGCCTGTGTGCTGCTTCACTTTATTGAGACACACTTTGGGGAAAGGGAAACAAACCGGGTGTGATGGACAGGATGGATTCCTGTAAAGCACGGGCTCACCTCTACTGGATCTGGCATCAAGGTAAGGAATAAGCCAAGATTTGCCACAGTGGTGCTGTGGTGAAATGCAGCTCGTGCTGTAATGGATAAACTGTCTGTGCAAACTGTTTCAGACTGAGGCATATGGGAGGTTGGCTTTTGTGCCTCGTGTTTACATGTTCCTGATGGATTTGTTGCTCTGGAATGATCTCCCTTGAGGGTGTCTCTTTCCCAGTACTCGAGTCTCGTGTTAACAGATCCATGCGATGGGGCTGCAAAGGCCTCAAGAAGATGTTATTGCTCATAATCAGCTGGATTTACTGGGGAGGAAAAGGGCTGCGATTTCCCCTCCCTCCCTGGACTTGGTGACAGCAGTGACAAGTGGGAGTTCAGGGCCGGATTCCTCTGCCTTGCATTTGAGGCAAACCATAAACTTTGGAAGTTTGGCAGTGCTGAGTTGCTTGGGCAGTGTCAGTGTTGTAGATGGCTGCGGTTCGATTTCAGGTGACGTTTCCTGCTGTGTGGTCACAGTGGTGAGGCTGCACCTTGCAGCTCACCCAGCTTCTGTGCACTGTGCTGGCACGGCCGGGGATGTTTCCTGAGCCCAGGCTGTCCTCACAGAGCCCCTGCCAGGACCGGTGCTGGGGAGGGGTTCCAGAGCCATGTCCCTTCATTGCTCTGGATCCCAGCTCAGCTCCTGGAGCAGCACTGGAGCTCCAGGTGCTGAGTGCTGGATGAAGGACCAGGGCACTGATGTGCTGGAGAAGAGCTTGTGGGTGGCTGTGGCTCCTCAGCTGTGAGGTGGAAAGGGGCAGTGTGGGAGCCAGTCTGCCCAGGGATGCACCCCTGGCCCCAGGAGCTTCAGTCCAGCCCACTGTGTTCTTGAAACCTGGAGGCTTTTGTGAAAAAACCCTTGAGTTCCTTGAGAAGATGCACCCTTTGTCACCACCCTGAACACAGACCCTTTAAATGAGAGCTCTGTTGTTTCTGCTCTGAATATTCTGGTTACATAAAAGCCTCACTGCCGTCTGAGTGTGAGAGGGGCCTCCCTTGGTCACAGCACTGACAGTGTCTTAGCAATAAGCAATTCAGAATAGTGACTTTTTTATTGACCCTGAATTGTTGTTATAGACTCTAAGTGCACTGGCTTCAGGGATAGCATGTAAACCTTAAATGATGATTAAAAAGTCCAGGTAAGGAAACATTTCATAAATGACAGGGCTTGCATATCTACTTGTGTGGCAGAATATCAAAATAGGCTGTGGTTCTCAGGAGGTCAATAGATTTTTATAGCAGCCTGCATTTTAAACCAGCTTTTGATGAGATATCGGCATGTTTTGCTGACACTAAGTAAATTCCAGTTTTATTATAAAATGAATGTAAAGACATTGAAGGAGGCTTGTATTAATGTGAGGATCTGAGGGAGACAAGGAATGTTAGTTTTAGCTGTACCCCCATTGAGAGCTGGCTCTGTCTCCCCAGCTGCTGTCCTGTCCTCCGAGGGTGGTATGCAGGTAGTGCAAGGCACGGTTCCGCTGCTGCCTTTGGGAAGGGGGATAAGCATTCCTTATTTTCATGTGAAGGGCTGGCCGTTGGAGGGCACTGTGTAGTGGGAAATGGGAACTCGAGGTTTTCCTCTGCTCCTGCACAGAGGCCATTTTCCTGGGAAGCAAACATGGACTGTGAGCCCCACACCTGTTGAGCAGGCACCTCACCCCCGGGGCACAGCTTGCACTGGGAGTTAACAGATTTCTGACGGGATTTTTTGTGTTTTGGTTTGAAAATATCACCAGGCATGGTATGAGTGCTGAATGAGCTTATCTGTCAGAAGGGAATTGGTGTTACATCTTAGGATGTTGTGGGAGGAATTCACCCCTGCAGCTTCTAGGCTGGAGCTGTGTCTCCAGCCAGTGAAAGGTTCTGTGTTATGTAATACTTCTCCTTTCTGAACCAAACACAGGTCCTGGTGTGAGGTGGGCTGCCTGCACAGGTGCTTTAGGATCCAGAAGCCACGTCAGAGGTGGTGCTGTGGTGCAGCCTGTTGGCAGCTCACTGATTTCTGCTGGATTGGGCCAAATTGACAATCTCTCAGTCCCACGACATCAGATGGGGCCTAGACCTTTGCTTAATTAAACTCTGCAATATAAACTGGGACTTTCTGAGCAAGCTGGAAACTTCCAGGCCTTGTAATAGCAGTGAGGGCTGGTTTATCCAACAGCTTCAGTCAACAGAAAGTCATAGATGGGATAACAATGTGCAGAAGTAGATTGATTTAATTACAATTAAATTTTGGTGGTGGTGAACAGAGAAATCTCATTAACTTCCATAAACTTCTCCATATTTTTCTTTCACTGCTACTTTGTCTTAAATGTTTCATTGTGTTGACTAGTAGGGTTTTACTGTAGCAGTAGAAGAGGTGCTGCTGGGCAGCTCTGTCCCCTTGTGGAAAGAAGTGCAGTGTAATCTTGTGTACACTGTTATTTTGGGTAAGCTGGGCAGGAATGTGGCGCGGGTTGGGTGACTCCTACCTTGAGCACTGGGAGAGGAATGTGGTTTTACTGCTGGCATGTTCAGCTCAGGACTGGAGCTGCTGCCAGGTCAGTACTAACACCTGACAGGGTTTGCCTGGGACTGGAACTGCGGCTTTCAGAAGTATTCAACACATTGTCATGCCAACTTTTTCCAGCATGGGGTTCTTAAGCTGCCCAGTTTCTAGTGCTGGAGTGTTCCCTTCCCCTGCTCCCACTGTCTTTTCCTCTCCCCTGCCAGAAAGAAGAAAACCAAATCCTTTGGAAAGGGATTGTTTTCTGTAGAGAACTAGTAATTAATTTTAAAATAAGAGATGTGGCTAAATTGCACAGGTCTGTAACCTAATTGCAGTTAAAATAGTTAAAAATAAGCCAACCTATAAAAAACAACTCAAAGCCCCAACAAAACAAATCCTGAAACTTGATTTCTGAGATAGATCATGGTATTTAGAGATGTATTATGTCTGCCAGGTGATGTCTTGACTTGGCAACAGACTTGGTGTGTATATTTGTAATTGTTAATTTTTTTCTTTCCATTTGACCATAATTCCTGCATGCTGGCAGGCTGTAGGTGTTTGTCAGAATCCCGATTTCTAGGATTTAGGAATCTTTTCCTGATCAAAATAAACATCTCCAGTTGTGAGAACACTGGCTATTCTGAGGAATCGCTCCATGAATGAGTTGGGCTTTGCCATTAAGCCATGGCACCTTGTTTTTGTGCCTCACTGCACGGATCAGTGTGGCTGTGTTGGTGTCCTGCCAGCTCAAGTCAGGTTTTCCTGTTTCCATGTCTTTTATCTGCTGGAGAGAAGCAGAACGACTTGGAACAGGGAGCACAACCGTGCAGTCCGCTCTCCTTTGGCAGATCCTGTGCTGAATAATCCTGGCTTGAGGGTGGAAGTATGTTCCTGTGATCTGTGTTGGTTTTAATTGAAAGCAGTTCAAAGTCTGACTCTCCTTAAGCGTCTCTGTGTTATGTGGATGATCACACCGAGTTCATGGTGGGATTTTATAGAGATGGGGGTGATGAGAAGTGTTCAGAAGGTGTCCTGGGATGACTCCCTCATGGAGGGTCTGTTTGGAAATTGGTGTGGTGGGGAAAATCTGCTTTTGTCCTCTTCCTGGTGGCACTGGATGTAAGGTTTGGAGCATACTGCTGTGGAAGCCATGTGGACAAAAATGAAGTTCCCACAGAAGTGTTGGATTTTGGAGTGGGAGAGAGGAGGCCAAGCTGAGACCATGGGTGGTGGAGAAAGCCCAGGTGCCTGGAAATGAGGCTGTGCTGGCTGCTCCCATCAGAGGTTCTTCAGCCTGAGTTACTAAAATGTACCAAATGTGGATTTATGGATTGGGTGTAATACAGGGCTGCCTGTTGAGACTGCCTCCTTAGCACTGGGCCCTTGTGGCACAGTTGGGTGTGTGGGGTGTGCTGAGAACCTTCAGCTGGTGCTGGTGTTCCATATGTGCTATGGACCTTCAGCTGGTGTTTAATATGTGCTATGGACCTTCAGCTGGTGCTGGTGTTAGATATGTGCTATGGACCTTCAGCTGGTGCTGGTGTTAGATATGTGCTATGGACCTTCAGCTGGTGTTTAATATGTGCTATGGACCTTCAGCTGGTGCTGGTGTTAGATATGTGCTATGGACCTTCAGCTGGTGCTGGTGTTAGATATGTGCTATGGACCTTCAGCTGGTGTTTAATATGTGCTGAGGACGTTCAGCTGGTGTTTAATATGTGCTATGGACGTTCAGCTGGTGCTGGTGTTAGATATGTGCTATGGACCTTCAGCTGGTGTTTAATATGTGCTATGGACCTTCAGCTGTTATTTAATATGTGCTGAGGACGTTCAGCTGGTGCTGCTGTCAGTGGTTGATCCCAGGACAGTTTTCTTGCACCTCCATCCTCTGCTTGATCAGAGGGAGTTGAGGCTGATGGCTTCTGGAGCAGCCCACACAAATCCAGTGGATTTGCACTGCTGAGAGATGCTGCTTTCTCTCGTACACCTTGGGATCACCCATGGACAGTGTCCCACGTCTTTGCAGGGCCGTTGAATTGCAGCAACTTCTGGAAAGGTGATGGAATTCAGAGGTATGTGTGGCACGAGCTGCTGGGGTGGTGGAGGGTGTGTGTGATGGGAGGGTAGGGCACCTGCTCTTTGGTGGCTGTGAGCTGTGACAGTGGCTGTGTGGGTCTCATGAATCCAGAGCTTTGGCTAGAATCCTGACCCTGATGGAGTCTGTGATGAGGTTGTCTAAAAGCAGAATGTTAAATAGATTAATTCCCTAACAAACAAGTGGAGTTTTCAACCTTTCTTTAAAGATTTCTTGCGTTGACCCCTCCTGCTCTTTGTGAAGGGAGTGGTAAGATAGAGAATTGGTGAGTGGACAGAACTGTGAGTTTGGGCTTTGTGCTTGTGGTGATTCAGCCTCCTTAACAAAGCAACGGCTTTGCTGTACAGCAATGAGCAATGGATGTGCTTCTTTAACCTCTGCTCTTTGTACAGTGATGTTCGAGGTATTACAAAATATTGGCTTGGCTGTTGTTTGTAACAGTTGAGCTGAAAGAACTTGAAAATGTTCTGTCTTGGACAGGTCTTGCTTTAGTGAACTGAGGGCATACAGCAGTGGTGTAGATGCAGCTCCATTTTATAGCTGAGGGAATGGTGTCACTGTTTCGAGTTCAGGGTTGCAGGATCACCTCCTTGCCTCACTTTGTATCTTCATATGTGCCTGTCCCCCCACCCCTTTGTTAAAATGCAGTCCTAGTGCTAAAGTTTACACCATCCCACTGGGTGGTGGACACTCGAGGTGGAGAGCTGCCCGATGCTAGGAGTGGTGAGCTGGGCAGCTTAGGTGCTGTGTGCCACAGTGAGGGGCACGTTCCTTGCACGGCCTGCGCTTGTTTCCTTAGGATAAGTGGTGGAGGCACAAGTTTGGGTGGGCGCCAGAAAGACCTCTGCATTTATCCTTGCTGGTTTGTTTCAGTCCCATCTGGTCAAGTTTGGTCATTTATATTTTATTCTTTATTTCCACTGTTCATAGAAAAACACCGAGTCCTCAGGGTCAGGTAAATTCCTGCGCATGCTGGCCCGGCCGGTGTGTGAATAACAGCACCCCTGCTGCCGTGGCCCGAGGAGGCACTTCTCCTTTCTGTTCCCCGTGGGAGGGAGCCTTGCAGTGTGCTTTTTCCCTGGCAGGCTGGTCCCAGCAGTGACACACCTGGATCCTGACGGTGTCCGTGCTGGTGACTCGCCGTCCCTGCTGTTGGAGCAGGGCTGCCCTGGGAGCGCAGTGAGCGGCATGAATCTTGCTTCCTGCCTTGTGTGTGGGCAGCGCTCCCGGCCTCTCCAGCCCAGCAGGAGGGCTGGCTTCTCCTGTGCCAGCCTTGCCTCGGCTGGCTCCGGTGCTGTTTGTCACCCACAGTTCTGGGGCTGAGCCTCTCCTACCAGTCATGCTTGCTAAGAGGCTTGTAGGAGACAAGAGCATTCTTGTTAAAAACTAGCTATTCCCATGGCACTGGTACCCTGAGAGTGCCAGAGGTGTGTTTTCCTTCCTCAGAAGCCCCTCTCTGGTTGTGGCCATGACATCAGGACTCCAGCAGTGCTGCTGGGTGCTCCCTGAAGTGCAGGAACCGGAGAGCTGCTCAGGAATGGGGACGGGCTTCCCCTGGCCACCAGGGAGGCTGGCTGCAGGTCTGGAAACCAGAGCTGGATGTGGGCCTTTAGGAGACATAAGGGGCAGTGAACCTGAGTGGATTGTTCTCTTTTTAGGGTAGCACTATGGATATTTTTTCCAAATTTTCTTTTTCGTACAAAGTGAATTATCCTGATGCTTCTGTTACCTCTTATCCAGAAGCTGCCTTCTCATTCTGTGTTCTAATTAGCATGATAAAGAACATGTTGCATTTTCCTCCCCTGTGTTGAGGCTGAGATTTTACTTATCCCTGTTTTAGGGCCAGCTGCATCCCAAGGGTGGCTGTGGCACTCTGGAACCCCAGAATGGGACAGGTGGTTGCAGCAAAGGCCAGCACACCCTCCCCTGTCCTGTAGGTGCTGTGTGGGCAGGTCTGACCAGGCTGCGAGCAAGGTCAGAGTTGTTTTTTCCAGGATATCCTGCAGCTGTACCAGAGATTGTGCCAAATCAAGTTGCAGTCAGGTTTTGGTTTTGTCTTAACTAGTTTCTGTTGTAGTTTGTCACAAACTGTGTTTGTAGAAAGTCAAACATTGTAAACCAGACTGTGCTAAATGGTTACAGGCTGGGTGTGGATTACCTGCCAGGTCATTTGTCACCATGTTCCTGCATGCTCCTAATGCAAGATCCTGTTGAAACCATGGGCCCTTCACAACTGTTAGTGACTGGCCTCAAAGTCTGCAGAGTTAAGATGCTGCAGTTTGTAGCTAATGTGTTTTCAAGTCCTGTGGTCACCTTTTCATATCACGTGCCTACCTGTGTCACTTCTTTTTCTTAGAATGTTGTCCAAAATTTGGCTTGGAACTGGTGCATATTTTAAAACATTTCAGTCACAGCTTTAGTCACTATTTTGATTGACATAAAGAAATGCCTCTTAACACTGCTTGTTGATTTAGCAAAACCCTGAGTGGTTTCTTCAGGCTGCTGACATAATGAGAATTTACCTTTAATCCCTTGTGCTGCTGTCATTTTATTTTGGGTATGGTCAGTTTGGTTTTGAGCTACTTGTACCTGCATTTGTGTTTCTTCATCTCACTCCAGTGAGAGGTGATCATCTGTAATTTGGTGCCAGGTACCTGTACCCTGGGCCAGTACATGCCACAGGCTGCCAGCAGCTCTCAAGTATCTGTGCCCTAGAGGGGGTGAAGTTGTTGTTTCAAATTCCCAAAACTTGGACAGGAAGTAGATCCTGTGGGAGAGGGAGGTCAGAGGCGAGTGCCGAAACGGCTGCTGCAGCCACTGGGGGAAGTCACTCAGCACTCGCCACTTCTGTCACCTCTGTGTGCTGGACACCAGAACTGTAGCGTTTGGGAAGTGAAGTTGGGGTCCCGAGCCCGGTGTCACTGCAGGCTGGAGCACACGAGGCCTTTGATGAGGCTGCAATGTGCTACAGGAGCTGTGTGTCACTGCTAACAGTTGCTGTGGAAACAGGCTGATTTTCGCACTCAGCATCTCTTGGTGTTCCTTGGGAAGGTGAGGCATTGCTGTGGCTGATCCCCCAGCCTGGAATCGCACACCAGGGCTGGTGGACACTGGGGCTGTCACACAGGTGCTGCTGGATGTGTGACCTGGGCTAGCTGCCATCCAGAGGTCAAACAGGCTCTGCCTGTGTCCTGGGGCTGGCGTGGCTCCCCAAGGCATCTCCTGTGGCTTGTCTCTGGGGTGTTGTGTGCTGGGGCTGCCATGGGGCTGGGGCACTGTCCCTGCCCTGGAGGCCAGAGCTGGCAGAACCCTCTGCCTCCCACGGCTGGCCTTTGGTCCAGACAGGGTGTACGGGGAAGACAGCTGGTCAGGAGGAACACATGCTGTGTGTGTGTGCTCCCCGTGAGTGTGCTATGGCTGAAAATCAGGACTTCTGTGTGATAAAAGCTGTTTACAGCTCCTGTTGGGGCTTCCTGAATTCCTCTTGCTCTGGCATCCCCCTGGGTCTTGTGCTTCCTGTGGATGTGGTTGGTGGTCTCGGTTGTGCTGCCCAGTGTCCTCTCACTTGTGTCCCTGGGACTCAGGGTTAGACTCGAGAGTAAGGAGAGGCTGAAGAGCCAGCGTGGAGGTCTTTGCTGTGAGCGGCTTGTGCCCAGCAGTGGGGGCAGTTCTTGACCTGTGCATTTCATCTCTGCTCTGTGGTTGCAGTCTGTGCTCTCACATAGAGGTGGCACTCCCTGCCGCTTTCAGGAGAGGTTTAAGCCCTTCTCCACTGTCAGACTGGCCATTAATGTTGTGTCAGTCCTTGCAGTGATGCCGCTCAGACTGGAACATCCTTGCTGTTTCAATCACACTAAGATTTTTCTTTCTGAGAAATCTCGAGTCTTCCAGTCAGCTGGAAAAACAGGATTATGGGTAATTGAGACAGAGGACAACCTGCAGGCAGCCTGTGTGATCACCTCTGAAAAGCTTTTTCATGGAGAAACTCCCCTTCCCCCTCTCCTTCCTAATATTCCATAAATGCTTTCAGTGCTTGGAAGGTGCATTAGGGGTAGGAAGCACAGCATAGGACAGGTACATTGATTTACTGTTTTTTACAGTTTTCTGTCCTCACTTGTAGTTTTTAGAGAAGGCTGAATGAGGAAAGAAGATGTCCAGGTCACTCTTTGAGAGTTGGGAGTGTTGGAAGAGAGAGCACTTTGCTGCTCTGGATGCAGAAGTATTGGCTATTCCTATCAGGAGATGGTACCAAATTACATAGTAGGCTTTGTGTGCCAGTGAAGGTGTCTGCTGGGCTGGCCAGCACTCTCATTATTAAACAAAAATTACCCTTTTGCATTCAAGCAATGACTTAGTAAAGACTAATTGTGAGAATCTTTCATTATTCCAGCTTACTCCAATTTAGTGGTAGTTCTGGCCTGGCTACTGTGGGGATGGACTGTGGGCAAGTTGGGAAGTGACTAAGCTGAAGTGCTGCCTCTGAGATGGACAAAGCAAAACAGGATAAAGTTGTTGTAAAGAGTTGAAGGGACAGTAAATAATATGAATTTCTTTCTCATTGCTGCCTTGCATCTTTGGCACCTTACATGTTGTGCTGGGACCTCTTTCTGGTTTAGACATGTTCCCATCTCTCGGGTGGTTATTGGTTACATGGGAGGAACTAGTACTTTTCCTCTATCATCCCTCTGATTTCCTTTATTTGTCTGTGTATTGGAGTTTTGTGCTGTTTGGTTTTTTTTTCCTCTTTATGAAAATGCTTAGGAAGAGAGGATATGTCCCTCTGCAGGACACCTGCTCCACAGCAGTGTTCCTTGGCAGGCTTTCTCGAGGCCAGTGACTTTCAGGCTTCCTTCCGACAAAGCAGGCTGCGATTTGTGCCTCCAAGCTGGTTTCTCCCTTTGCTTTGTACAGCATGGTCACCATTTAGCAGCAGAATTGGACTTGGTGTAGATCATCTTGTTATTTCTGGAAGGGGATGGATGTGACTTCATTTAAACCTGCCTGGAGGAAACTGAGTTTGTTCTTCAGACTTGTGTTAATTTGTGTCACCCCAAGAGCTTTTCACTGGTACTTCAGTCACTGTAATATGCATTTGTGTTCTTGGAAGAAAAATCCTGTTCTTTATTCCTAAGTTTGTTGACTGATCTCTCTAAAAGTCCTTGTGGTGTCAGGTGCAAGCAGCCCTGTGTCACCTCATCATCTCTGCAGGTAGCAGTGTGACACTGGGTCAGGACTAAGCAGGTAGGAGCAATAGTTTCTGCACGCTGGTTGCTGTGGAAGCCCATCCACTGCCTCGCTGCCTGCAGCTTGCCTGAGGAATTCAGCATTGCTGTGCCCTCTGCTCCCTTCCTGGTCTGCCTCTTGGAGGAACACACATCTGTGCTTCCCGGGACAAGGTCCTGCTCTGGGGTGCTGAATGACTGACCCTATTGCAGTGCTTCTGCAAAACATGGATCCTGAATGTGCCTTTTGTCTGGGGCATCGAGCCCCAGTTTGCATCCAGAATGCCTGGCAGGACACAGAGTGCAGCCTTTGTTTTAGATAATGAGTGGTGAATATTTTAATGAGTGTTTCTTAGTCTAGTCAGTGTCAAGTACCATTTTGGGAACAAGTGACTGAGCTAACCTCTGAGCTTGGTCCAGCAACAATCCATTTATTGATAGAATTTCACAAATTTTGAAGGAATTTCCCATAAACAATTAATACAACCAAAACCCAAAACAAATGCGAATCCAACAACCAATGCAAGCAACACTCCAACCTTCCCTGAAACCCTTCCAAGACTTCCACCATCAATATATATGCAGAAATTACTGATACAAACCGAAAAAGCACTCAGTATCACTATCACTGTATTTGTTTTTCTTTAGAGTCTGTTCTTTTACAGTGTGTGAAAGACAAGCACAAAGAAGAAAATGCCTTTAAATGAAGCTAGTGCCTACTTTTCTTCTTCAAAAGCACCTTCAATGCATGTATGCATAGGAGAGAGCCTCTGCATCTGAATTACTCAGTCTCCTGCATTGGCCATATTCTTGTTAATATTTTTTTTTGACTGCAATTATTTTTCACACGAAGTTAAATTCTGTTCTCATCTTTGTCTGTTCATAATATATCCCTGTATGTCAGTGGCTGTGCTGGAGAAGAAGCAAAGATTTGTCTTTCCAGCCAGGAGGGGCTGTGCTTGCTGCTGCTCAGTTGCCAAAATCTAGTCAGCCTTAAGCCTGGATTAGTAACTGAACAGTTTTCTTGTTCTTTGTGAGACACCAGTGCTCAGGTGGAAGAGCCTGCTAGCCCTAGGCTATCCATTTATATAACTAATAAATACTCATGATGAACAAAAAGAGTCAAAGCTTTGTCAAGGGCTGCTGTGATGAAAAGGGAGCAGGAAGGGAAGGGGGAGACGGAGGTAGAATGGTGTGCAAGTAGGTTGGAAACACCAGGACTACAACCAGGATCCAAAAGCCTGGCATGAGATGTTTCTGGTGGGAGCAGATACCTATTGACTTGGCCTTTTCACTGGTTTAAGTGGATAGTTTTTCTCCTCTAATCTGGGCAGAGGCTGTAATGGGGTGATTCTTCCCCCAGATGTGAAATTCTTGGGGAGCAAAGCCTTAATGGACAAGAGGTACTGCTAGAGGCTCTGACTTGTTGTTCTTTTAAAAAAAGAAACTTGATCAAGATGAAGAAGAGAAGCCAAAGGAGTGTACTGCTGGAGTGACTGACAGCACCACTCACTGAAATGTTAATGTGTTTGGAAGAATTTTTTCACCAGGGGAGGTTGGAGACTCATACAGTAACATTAATTATTAACTGCAGCCAAGAGCTGGAAGATCTAATTTAATTTCTGGTTGGATAATAGGATGATTCATGCAACAAAACAAACTGTGTCAGAAAATGAAGTGTCTCTGAAAACTGACATTCCCAACTTCTGCTGAGCTAAAGCTGCTGCAGGTAAATTATTACAACAGCTAAAAAGTGAAAAGTACAGGCTGAATTCCCTGCAGATGTCAGGCTGTGATCCATGGGAATGAGGAGTTACTGCAGTCTGAGCAAACCCACCTCCTTCAGCCTCTCTGCTGCTGCCCCCTGAAGGCACAAGTAAATCCATTTTCCCAGCCTCTGTGGAGCAGTAACAAGAGCACTGCCTCACATCAGACACTCCGTGGGCTGTTAAGAGAGGTGACTTGTGGGTTCTGGTGTCCCAAAGTAATTGCAATGTCACCAGCTCTTCCCTCTGGCAAACACTTCTCCCAGGCTGCCGTGGCCCCGCTGGCTGTCACCCAGGGTACCTGAGCCTGGTGTCTTCTGAGACTGAGGAAGTTCACAGGTATTTCGGGTTTTAAGAGTGACACTGGCATTTTCATGTCACTTGGCAGAGTTTTCCTGCTCTCAAGGTTTTTCCAGCAAAGCCTGTTTAAAGCTTCCTGTCCCATTTTTCTCTGGGTGAAACAGCCAGTGGTGCAGCTCTGGGCTGTGGGTGTGTGCCGTGGAATCGATCCCTGGAGTTATCTGGGCTAGAAATGAGCCTCCAATCACAGTTTATTGTTGGATTACGGTTTTATTGAATGTGTGTTTTGTCATTAAACAGTGCAGCCACTGATGGTTTACGGTCTGGAATCATTAAATATCTAACAAGAATATAGATTGTGGTTACATAAACATGTTTGTGCGATCCGTTGGCAACTAGCTGGGCTAGTGGGGTGAACGCAGCTCAGCTTGCCCTGTGTGCTGCAGAGCTCTGCTGCTCTGCCACACCTCGCAGCAGAGCAGGGAGCTCCGAGCCCCGCCCGGCCCGGCCCGGGGTTGGCAAGAGCATTGACCACAGTAATGCTGCTGCTGAGCTCGGGCGGGGAGGGGCTGTGCCTGCTGGGGCTGTTGGATGCATTGGTGGGTTTTTGTGGGAACCGCTTGTCTAAAGTACAGCGTTACGCTGCAGCTGTGTGCCATTTCACGTAGGAAAAAATGAGCATTGTTGTATTAAGTGGAAGGCATCATTTTTCACTTGAAAAAAGTTTGAATGTTAAGGGCCTAGTGCATTTCATGAGATAAAAAACACCAGTTCAAGATGTTTAATTTTTTTTAATAATTAAAATATAAATGTATCAGAGGTTCATTTAGTGAAAGGTAAAAACCTCTATGTTGTTCTAGAGCAGCTGCTTTGAAAGCAAGTCCTCCTGTCAGGTCCTTCTGTGAGTCCTTGCTGCAGGCTGCTAATTGGGAATTCAGACTCTTGTTACTGGACAGGGTTGTAGACATCCACTGGGCACATGGCTTTTTTGTGATTCTCTTTTGCCTAGCAAGTTTTGAAGTACTGCTGGAAAGTAATGGATCCGTGTGGGCCCTGACCTGAGGATAATGAGGATTTGAAATTAAACCAGCCTACCTTGTTCTTTTGCCAGTGTCCTGACACTGGCAAAATCCTACACAGAGAATCATCGTTCCTTTGTGCATGTCAGAAAGTGGGGTACTTGTTTAAAACCTTGATGTTTTAGGTAATCAGTTTCGTTTTTGAATCCCCAGAGGGAAGGTAAAGAAGTTCTGTCAGACTTTTCTTTAGGAATTTTCTGTTGAAATTCACAGTAAATATTCAGTGTGGATGCAGATGGGCTTGGTGCTGCTCTGTCATGCAATATCAAGATCGGGTGTGTTTTTTGGGGTGATTTCGTTGGCTGTTTTTTTGTTTGTTTGTTTGTTTTTAAAGTTAAGTCCATGTAGGAGAGTCACTGTCAGGTCACAGATTGCTGCAAATGCACCAGTTGCTCCCAGTCAAAGCTTTGTTCAGGTTTTTAATACCAACTTGTACCAAGTGCTTTTCTTTTTCTCTATTCCCACCAAAAATTAAACACCCTTCTTGTCTTGTCGAGGAAAACAGATCAAAGTTTCCTTTGGAAAGAGAATTTCCTAGACTATAAATGCATGACAGGTACAGATGATTGAGCAAATATACCCTCCTGCCCTTAGGGTGTTAGTGGGCATTGTGATATCGGGTTGAAGGCTGGGCTTGGTGATCTTGAAGGTCTCACCCAGCTGTAATGGTTCTGTGATTGCTGCATGAGACATTGCATGAGGATCAGTGAGGTTGTGCAGAAGACAATGTTTTGCTTACATGGATCCTTTCAATGATATAAGTAGGTCTGAAAAGTAAATAAGGAGAAAAAAGTCTTGTGCAGCACAGCTGGTCCATTAAATGGAAGTTCTTTTAGGATGCAAAGCTCACAGGTGGCCTGGTTCAACACGCTTGCTAAAATTGCTGAAGTATATCTAACTGCATGGAGTTCAGTGGGTTTCTATAAAAATAGATCACAATTCACTTGGAACATTTATTTTTTTCAAAATGTAGTAAAAAGACCTTGTAAGCAGATTTTCAGGAGGGCAGCGCTGTGGTTCGAGCCTGTTTGTTAATGGTGTGCTGTCAGCACTGGGCTGGGTGTCTGGACTCCTGGTCCCCTGCACTGTCACTGATGTGTGGCTACCTTTGATCCCCATGCACCACTCCTGGTGTCTGTGTTCTGACTTGCTCATTCTGGTTTTGTGTGCTCTTTTCTTCTGGTTGGTCCCCTTGGAAGAGCAGCATCGTCATAGTGTCCCTCTAAGACAAACTGGTGCCTTGATGAAATTCTGCCTGGTGGTTTTTTCTGCTGAGTATGCCATTCCAGCCAAGGAAAACATGAATGTAGTCCCTTTTCTTTAGAGGTCTGAAATAGGACCTAAATCAGTGTTGTAAAACATTTACTATTTTTCTGTTGTATGAGCTTTTGAATGCCACAGTTCTCCAAACTCTGCAGTTCTTCTAATGCTTACTGGTGTTTGCTTCATCTTATGATTCCTTCTGTGGCAGAATCCTTGCTTGGCCAGGAGTGCTCTGGAGGACCAGGTATGCTCCATGAACTGGCCAATGCATTTCACCCAGGAGGGTTTTTATGATCCAAACTGCATAGCCTTCTTTTCTCCAAAAGCTTTTAGGTTTAGTTGCTCGAATTTTGCGCTCTATGTAGAAAATAACGGGGTTTTTACATTACATCCTGCAGCCAGGGTTGAGAACTCTGTGGGTAAGAAAAGGCACAGTTTGATTTACTCTTGGATTTGGTGAGGAGTGTGATGAACACATGCAAGAACAAAGTCCTGAGCTGGGTTCCTAGGCTGCTTGTGGTGAAGCTGAAAGGAGATTTTAATGCCCCTGCTTGAGCCAGATGAGTTGTAACCAGGTGACCTTTCAAGTTTGTTTTCTGTGCTGAACTTGCAGAGGAGAGTGGAGATTTGGGTCATAGCTCTGGTGCATGATTTTGTTTGCATTGCACAACTGAGATTTTATCAAACACTGTTGGCAAAATTGCCACTGACAATTTCAAGATTAGTAAGATATTGCAGGAATTATAGGGAGGCTTTCCACATCCTGTTGCTATGGCCTTTAGAAAGTCACTGTGCAAAGAGATCGAGCTGTTTCCTTGGGGTGCTCTCAGCTGCCTTCCCTGGGGGTGCTGGTGACAGCCTGCCAGACAGGGTACCCCACTTGGATTCTCCCTCTTGGGCTGCCCAGCATTGTTTGGTGTTAGTGAGCTGCCAGTCAGAACAGGATAAGCCAATTTGGGAATAGCTTCCTAAAGCACTTTTTTTTTCACTCAGCCGTGTGTGAATTGGTTTAATCCACCAAATCAAAGTGAGAATCAGCTCAACTGCTCTGCCACTGAACTTGGTTTCAGTTGCTGGGAGATTTAGGAGAAGCCTAGCACGGTTCCTGGGCTTGCTGTGGCCAGCACTGGCCCTTAAGCAGGTGGCACATAGTTGATTTGGCTTTGGAACTGCAGATCCTGGCTTGATTTATCCCCTGCAAATGGGGAGAACTAAGAGCAGTGTGTGTTTGTGTGTGTAGCACACAGGGCTCTGTGTGTGAGTTTTCATTCAGGAAACCAGAAGTGCCACAGTTAAAACACGGAATTAAAGGTTTGTTGACTTTTCCATTTGGATTTGTTTTGCCATCAAAACACTGACTTGAAGATCTCTTATCTTTTAGTATGTTATGTTTTGCAAACTTTCGGATATAATGAAAATAGAGATGAGGTGCTCAGTGGATGAAACTGGATTCACAGAGTCTCTATGTGCAGGTAACATTCCAGTGGGATCTGGTTTCTCTCCTCACGGTTAGTGGAAATTTACCTCGCTGGCACCTATCGTGGGTTGGAATCAAAAATGTCTCTACACAGAGAGAAGGGAAAAAAGTAGCCAAACGGAACCGACCGACACTCCCCCACCGTGACTCAGGTGAAGCTCTCTGCAGGTGAGAGCCAAGCTCGCTGGCCTTTCCCCTCGTTGCCGTGGCGATGGTCATTTATTGCCGCGGTGGCTGAACTTCCGCGTGTGCGGGCGGAGGCGGCGGGCGAGCAGCGGTGCCTGGCGGAGCTCTGGCGCGGGGTCCGCGGTAAGTGCAGCTCCGGGTGCCGCTGTGACTGCGGGGGGACAGCCCGCCATCCCACACGGGCTGTGCGCTCAGAGAACGGGCGTAAGCTGCCCACCCGGGCCGTTTGACTCGGAGACGCTTTATATACCTTTGGAAAAACACGTTAAATGTTTTAGCTTCCTGGTCTGCGTGACAGCTGTTCAAATATTGGTTTGCATTGATCCAGCCGTTGTGCCTTTCACACTTGTCTGTTCAGTTAAACGCATCAACCTTCTAATTTTATACCCCCATCGATTGTTATTTTCAGGCTGTTCTCTTAATGCGTACGCGACGTGTGTCATGGGATTGTCTGTCCTGTTGGAAGCTGACATCTGCAGCTTTCCTTCTTACACCAGGCTGGATTGCCGTGGCTTTCTTTTCTGTGCTTCCAGAACATACAGATGTGTATTGCAAAGCTTGTTCAGGTTGGTTTTATAGCACTTCTGGTGCTGGCTGAGCTCCTCGATCACCCTTTGAAAGGGCAGCATTTCACCCTGCCTGTGGGGCAGAAAGCAGCTCTGGACACTGTGTTTGGCCTTCGTTCTTTCTCTTTGCTGTCACAGCTCTTCTCTAAACTCCCCAGCTCCAGGGTATCTTACTAATCCAAGGAGACAACTTAATAACTTTTCTTTATGTGAGTGCTTTAATGGGTCTAAGAAATTACTTGGCTTTCCTGAGCAGCTGGAGAAAGTGAACGTGGTGTGTGTTTAACAAAGAACTAACAAAATGTGAATAATACAGATAAATATACATATAAAAGTCTGCTAAGTCTGGAAATACATCTGTTTTCCTTCATATTTTCTGAGGTAAATTGAGGTTTGTTCACTGTTGATGAAGTCTGGGTTTTGGTCTATAATAGGCTTCCAGTTCCACCTAAATAAGCTGAGTCCTCTGAAATGGCACTGTGAACTGCAGCTTAGAGAACACAAACTATGTAGAGGTTATCCTTCAGCAAAGAGGAGAACTCCGTAACCTTTGACATGTTTTGGGAAGGCAGGAATATGTGAACTTCATGTTAATGATTGGACAAGCAGAAGTCGGTGTGGACGTGGGGCGCAGCGGAGCTCAGCACTAATAGGTAAGCAGGCCCTTCAGGGCAGGCTGCTGCAGCGGCTGGGAGGCCGTGCTCGGGGGCAGGACACAGCGTGGGCAGGGACAGAGGCTGGAATGTCCCCAGGGAGCTGCCAAAATGCTCGCAGCCCCACCTGCACACACAGCCCCGCGCTCCCAGCAGCCCGTGGAGGGTGTCACCCTGCTCAGGACAGCGCTTCTTGGAATCCACGGCTGGCTGTAGGTGCCAAACCCGAGCGAGGCAGGAGTGGAGCTGCAGCCTCAGCTCTGCGGCTGCACGGAGCACAGCCTGGCCTGTGGAAGCAGGAGCCACCCGGGGTACGGAGGGGCAGCACCTGGAGCCCCTTCCAGGCTCAGTGTGTTCCAGGCACG
Organism: Passer domesticus; assembly: GCF_036417665.1. Classification (NCBI taxonomy): domain Eukaryota; kingdom Metazoa; phylum Chordata; class Aves; order Passeriformes; family Passeridae; genus Passer; species Passer domesticus. The sequence continues at coordinate 411,500 of NC_087512.1, forward strand.
GTTGAAATAGGATAGGAAAATGTCTCTGTGGGGTGAGCTGAACTTCTATTTCAAACTGTGCTCAAAAAGCAGCTTAGGATAGGTGCTTTACAAAACACAGGTAATTCAGTGGAACACAAAAATTGCAGTCAGGTGTTCGCTCCCTGCACAGAAGGTGAATATCATTTAGTCTCATCACCAGACAAGTATTTCTTTCTGCCATGTAATTTCTGCTCTGGGCAGAACAAAGATTCTTCCTTGGCAAATGGCAACTCAAGTGGCAAGTGACTTCTGAAGACTTGTCTCCCTTTAACTGTTCCCAGGTTGCTGTTTCCTCCCTCCTGATCTCTGATGTTGCAAGGAGGAGAATTTTGCTGCTCCTGGAAGGATGGGGTGGGATGATGAGCAGATGAGGGTGGGTGCTGGCCTCTTGGGGCAGGAGAAGGCAAGGAGTATCTCAGGATTGTGCCCTGTAGTGTGCAGTTGCCTCCACTGCTTGCTGACTCAAAGGGTATTGGGATAATCTTGCTAGAAGATGGGAGTTTGTGTTGAGAAATTAATTGCTCTTTAAGAATTTCTTAGGTGATTGATTACTGGTGGAAGTCTTTCAGTCAGGATGCTTAACTGCCAGTAAATTGTGCTTTGCAGCTTTTGTGTGGATCGTGCTGTGGTCTGAGCAGTCTGAGTCTGAGCGTGTGCCCAGCAGTGTCAGTTCATGTGGGACCTGAAGCTGTTCAGCTGAGAGAACTCATGGTTGCACCATTGCTTCTGACATCTCTTTCCTTTGTAAGACACGGCCGGGCTAATTCAGCAAGTGCTTTTTTAGAGTGCAGCAGCTGTCCCTGGTCGGCCAGCCACGGGTGCTCCTCCCCAGGGAGCCTTGCTCCTGCCATGTGTACCTGGCTCCCTGAGTCCCTCAGAGCTGTGCTGTGTCTCTGGTCAGTCTTGTTACCCAGCTTTGCTGGCTCTTGTTCGTTTACTTGAAAATTAGCACTCCAGCTGTATGCTTGTTATCCTTCAGCCTCACTGTCTGCCATGTCAGATCCCCACTTCTTCTTAATCCTCCCAGTCTGTCTCCTTATCCCACTCTCTGCTTGTGCTGGGGATCCCTTTATTGTTTGGGGTGTGGATCCTGGGTCTTCTCGCGCAGAATTTTTCTGTGCTTAGTGATCTCTGTTATTGTGCCCTGGGTTTATAACAAAAACTGACCAAAATCGTAATTTCCTTGTAGAGTCTTTTCAGCGAGGGCTGGGTGGAAACCTGCATCAGGTAATTGGTACTCTGTGAGTCTCGGGCTGTGCCAGCCAGGCAGTCCTTTATCTGATTTTTTGGTGGACAATGAGATCACCTTGCTGTTGCTGTAATAATTTAACTCCTTTTATACCTAGGCACAGCACACTTGGAAATAAAGGACGAAATTGTGATACAAGGAGTCAGCAAAAGTTAATACATATGGTACATATGGTAGAACTCATCACTAACTGAGGAGATGGTTTAATTTTTTTAAACATTACATATATATATACATATTTCATGCGTATGAAAATTGGAATAAACATTTGAAAAAGCACTTGTTCTGCTTGTTAAATTGCAGTCTTGAGGAGAGGCTGAGAGCCTTCTTGCAGGAGGGAATAGGGTCATGGCTTCTGGGATCCTTAAAGTGGATGTGACCCTTCAGGTATGTTTTGAGAATCGTCTGGAGCATCATCTTTTGTATCTTGCACAGTTCAATTAGGGATCCTCCAGCTGTGGGACCTCCTCTTGCATTTTTTTATCTTTTAAAGATGGTGGGGGATTTGTTTGTGTTTTTCATTGATATCTTTTGAATCAGTTAATATGCAGAGGTGCCCTCAGTGCAGGAGGAAGATGCCACTCTAGCAAAGTTGATGTTGGACTTTGCTAGAGGGAATCTGAGTAGCACTTGATACAGAAACAACTATTGCAACTTCTCTAGTTCTACTTCAGTGAGGGCTGAACAGTCTGAGTTTTTGCTTAGTTTTTTTCTATGCTCTCTTCTCTTGTTGAAGGAATTATCTTGATCCAAATTTGCAAGTTCATTGCCTTTTGTATATTTAAACTGCTCTAGAAAACCAGGCACATGGTACGTAGGAAAAATCTTCAATATTCACTAGTGTGAATCCATTGAATTGTTCTTTTTCACATGCTGTTTTGTCACCTCTCAGGTAAACTTTGGGCTCTTTTGGGGAAAAAAATCCTGTTCCCTAATTAGAAAGTACCTTGTGGTAGTGAGTGCTGCTGGGGAGAGTACCAAATGCCAAGTTTAAGGAAGGATTTGTGTCTCAAGTGTTTGCTGCAGGACATGTGCCAGGGTGGAACTTGCCCTGCTGACAGGTTCAGTGGGACTGTTGTTTTCTGATTCCCTGGCTGTGCCTCCTTCCAGGGTATGGCTTTACTTTGGGGCTGGTCCTGACCTTCCTCACAGCTGGAAAAGTCTGTGCCAGGACAGCTGACACAAAGCTGTGTCTGGCTATCAGCTGCCTAAAGCAAACAGACCAGGAGAAACCTGTGGGAAAGTGTAATTGTTTTCTGAACAGGCTTCAAGGAACAGAGTCTCAAGTTACTGTAATTGAATCCAGTACCTTGCAGCTCTGGGAGGCTTATCAGAGCAGAGAAGGTATCACTGATATGGGGGGCTGCAGAACCTGTTTCTGTAGAAGACTTTCGAGGTTTCATTTTGGTGGCCTCTTCCTGTTGCTCAAACACGGTGAAAAAAAACAAAGTGAAAAAAAGCCATTTTACTGATGCTGCTCAGGCACTTCATGCAGTGAAGTGATAAACTGAGCATCAGGCTGATGCTCCAGTGATGTACATCTGCAGGACTTGCCATCTGTCAGTGAACGCTGATTTTGAGCTCTCCACGTACACCAAGGTGGTGAGACAGCCTTAAAAATTAGTTTTAAATATTTATTTTAAATTGTGCAGCCTTGATTTTTACACTACAGACATCTCTCATTACTAAAATGTTATGAATTATTTTCCTTGTGTTTGAAGAGCTTCAGTGTCAATGCAGAATGAATTTGTGGCATATGGATCACTCAGGATGTGAAATGGCCTGTTCAGCAAATACTCTCCTACTTTTATTGCTATTATTGTTACAGTATTATTGCTATGATGTTATTACTGTTATCTACTTCTGCTGCCTTTATTGAACTCTTAACAGCTCTGACTGGAGTCAAATACTCCTCATGGCTGGATTCAGATAAGCCTTCCAAGAGGAGGTTCTTCTCCAGATCCTCCCTAGGAGAGACTCCTGCTATCTGCTGACCTCTTGCCAGCTGCTGCTCTGCAGAATGGCGTACAGAATAAACATTAACCCCGCTTTCTTTTCTGTTGCAGGAGGAGTCTCGAATCCTCAGGGTGAAGGTGGTTTCTGGCATCGATCTGGCAAAGAAAGACATCTTTGGAGCCAGGTGGGTGTTGTGCAGCGCCTTGGAGCACGCTCCTTGGGCAGGGCAGGGCCGGGCAGGGCGCTGCGCGGGCTGCGGTGCTGCAGGTGCTGGCTGTGCGCTGCACAGCTGCTAATGCACCTCTGCCTGCTGCTGCCTGTCCTCCCTCCGCTCAGGGCTCGCAGAACCCAGCCAGGTAACAGCTGGCTCTGCAGCTGGAATCAGCCCAAACCCAGTAGTTTGCTTTTTCTGAACCTTAATTCAGGCTTGACATTCCTGCTCTCTTTAGCCTAAGCATGACAAAATGCTCTACTGCAAATGTTCCAATCTACTTAGAAGGGTTTTATCTGTTTGAAATTAGTGGTATCCAATTTTAGCTTTTATTGAAATGACTAATTTCTTAATGTATGAATGAGCCTCCCTGTGGGTTTTCCTGCATTTATTTAATGATGCTTACAAATTGTTCATTAGCTTGTGTATCTAGCTTCAAACTACATGAAAGCAGCAATTAAAAGTTTAATCAACTTTAGTATTTTGGGTGAAATTTGCAACAAGCATTCCTTTGGTAGCTGTGTGCAGAATATGGTATGCCAAAGCTTTTATTTTCTTTCTCCAAATGTGTTGTTTTGAAGAACAGTTTTTGATGCTGACCATCAGCAACATAACTTTTTATCTTTCAAAATGCATGAAGTTAAATCCAAGTGTAATTAGTACTGAATCCTATTGATGTGGGCATTAACATATTTTAAGGAAATTGGTATCAAGTCAGTAGGATTTTCATAAAAGCAGAGTTAAAAACATATTCCCTCCATGTGTTTTTAAATTTGTTTTCCTCTTTCAAATGAGTGAATGTACAGTCATTTGAAAGCACGTTGGTGTTGCCGAGCTGAGGCCCCAGCAGCTGCTGTGCCTCTGCGTGGTGGAGCTGTGCAGGGCTGCAGACTGGAGCAGAGCAGTCAGCGTGCTCCTGCCTGACTGTGAAGGGTTAGCTACAAGGTGTACATGGTGTTTTGTGTCTCTGTGGGTTGTCCTGTCCGTTTTTAATCAATTTTACCATTATAGAACACTGCCTGTGGGCTTGCAGAGTCCAAAAGCCATTTCCTTCTTGATTAAATCTAAGGAAAGTCTCTCACAGTGTAGAGCACTGGAGAAACTTGGACTTTTCTTCTGAAGATTGTAACAGGAAAGAAATCTCAATGCTTTTGAGTTTGCTTTTTTTTTTTTTTACTTCTTTTTGACTTAGAAAATAATTTTAATAGCAAATAAGGACACTCGGGGGAAACCACCCTGCTCTCCACAGCACCCTGACAGGAAAGTGCTGCTGGGTGGGGGTCAGGCTCTGCTTCCAGAGAACAAGGGGCAGGACAAGAGGAAAGGGCCTCAGGCTGTGCCAGGGGAGGTTTAGGTTGGGGATTAGGGAAAACGTCTTTCCCAAAAGGGCTGCCCAGCCCTGGCACAGCTGCTCAGGGCAGCGCTGGAGTCCCCATCCATGGAGGGATTAAAAAGCCGTTCAGATGTAGCACCTGGGGACGTGAATTTGTTCTGGACCCAAAGATCTTGGAGGGTTTTTCCAACCTCAAAGCTTCCTATGATTCCTAATAGTTCAGAAGTTTATGGAATTGCAGTTGCAATGACACAAAGCAGCTAGAATGTAGAGTGGATTAGTGAGTGTGAGCACCCCGAGGTGATGGTTAAATGTGGGGCATTTCATCTGCACAGGCGCAGTGGAGGTGGGCACAAGAGGCTGGTTAGTGTAGGTGCAAGCAGGGGTCTGTAACCTGCTCTATATTTTGCCCTGTAAAATTACAAGTCTGTGATGTGTACTGATGGTGAACTGTAGTACTGCAGATTGGGATTTCGTTATTTAATTTCAGCTTGCATTTATTTCCTTCCGACTTCATAACTGAAGAATTTCATACAAGAATGCAAGTACTGGCTGAACTCAGGTTGTGTGTATCCAGTAAAGGTAGAGCTGATGGGGTGCCTTCAGCACTGTATTTTGCCTTCTAAATCATGAAGTAAGTGAAAATTGTGACTGTCTGGAAGTTGAAAATGTTAGGTGCTTTTCAGTTGAAGTTGCAGATGTTTTTCATTGTCAGGGAGCTGTGCTTCTAACGGTATAGGAGTTAGTTATGGGTTGCCACTGGGTTTATTGCATTTACCTGCTCTTTTCTGAAAAGCCCCTTTTCTGGTTTGGTTTCATGTGTCCAGGATCCATGGTGGAGCTGGGGAAGGCAGGTTCCAGGCTGCTGGTAGGATTGTAAGTCATGCTGTATACTCCTTTTGTGAGCAAGGCTGCCTGAAATGTGGCTGAATTCCCTAATTCATGTGTGTCCTGTCACTGTGGTGTGTGATGGCAGGAGAGCACATGTGGCTCTCATCTTTGCAGGTGACAAAGATGGCAGATAGCTGTACCTATTCTTTTAAGTCTGCTATCACTTTTCTAGTCCACTTTGAGTTATGCTATATCTGGTTTTAACTATTGGAAAAACTGTGGTGATAGCTGTGCCCCTGGAGCTGCCTCCTAGGGCACGCGTGCTGCCTTGGAGCTGGATTGGCTAACAGCCTGTTCCCTTCTCCTACCTATGGCTCCCTGGTGAGCACAGACAGATCCATTGGAGGGAGGTGATAGCATCAATTAATCAAGCAATTAAAAAAAATAATCTGGCTCCTGCGTGCCTCTTCAGCACTTGCACGTGTGCCAGAGGGAGAGTGCTGTGTGCTGCTGGCTGAGGGAGGCCCTGGAGGTGAACAGACCTGTGACCACATTCCCAGCGCCACTTGGCTAGGGGGCACTTGCTCAAGCAGGGGAGAGTTCATACTCTGTTGTTGCTTTTCCCTTTTCCTAGCTGATTTGCAGTGGAAGTTTTTCCAGTGCAGAGGAAAGGAAATGTTATTAGCAGTGTGGGAAGGGAAGGAAAGCAGCAAGCTGGCTCGTGCTTTCCCTGCGGAATGAAGGGTGCTCCCCTAAAGCCGGGTGGAGCAGCAGTGGTGGGCAGATGCTGAGCCAGCTGTGGGTGCCCACCTGGGAGGAGGCCCTGTCTGCAGGGTGGCCGTGGAGGAGAGGTGAAAGGCTGCTCAGCAGAGATGTGCTGGGCAATCGATAGTTTTGTTTGTGTAACGCTGATGCTCCCACAGGTGTGTGAAGTGAGCAGTGGCGTGGCACAGGGAATCCGTGTATCCTTTACATCCCTGCGGGTGCTGCATCTCGCCGGGGCTGTGCCTGGCAGCAGAGGGCACCAGAGAGCTTCGCCGCGAACCGGTACCTGGTGATTTCTGACCAATCAGGCTTTCTGGTTTTTCACCGAAATCAGCAGGTTTTTACCCATTTCTGCATGCTATGGTCTTTAGGATGCACTGGGTATCTATTTCAGGAGCTTTAAGTGGAGAAATGCTGCTTCTTCGAGGATGTGGTCTTGCTACTTAATAAGAGGACTTGGTAATAATTCCTGACGGTTATAATGTCATAGTGAAAAATAATTTTCATCAGATTAATGGAAAAATTTATTTGTACAAATACAGAAACATAAAATGTTTATTGTTACTTGAGTAAAGGGAAAAGAAACTTCTCTATTCAGCTCCTCAGCTTTCCCACCTGCCTGCTATCTGCTGTGATCTGTGAGTTTACCTGAATCTGGTATCTTTAAAAGAAAAAAGGGGCATGTCAATAAAATCGTGTAAGGAAAGGCTTTTGGTCTTAAATATTTAAGGCAGAGCTACTGTGCTGAGCTTTTCTCTTCCAAAAGCCAGGTGTCACAGAGTTCTCTCTCTCCTTCCCCACCCCCGCTGGATTTTGGGACTTGTTAAGATATTTTGGGAGTGTGAAGTGGCATAGGAAGATCTATGCATACATCAGCCCCTCAGCTCCAGGGGCTGATGTATGAATATTCTGTTAGAGCATTCATTTAACCTTTGCAAAAAAAATTGGCCTCAGGGAGGAAAAAACCCCATATTTACACTTCCATCTGTTTTGGAAGATTAAAATATTCTTTATGCTCTGGGAGACTTCCAAGAGAGCAAGAACACAAAAGGAATCCATCTCATTACTCTTCATTAGAACATAACATGGTAAAGGAAGGTGGAGACACTGGAGGAGGGGTTTGAGGTGTAATTTTCAACTCCTTTTTTCAGCCACAGGCACTTCTTCGCAGCTGTCTGTGATGTGAGTCATCATCTCTAGCAGCTCTTTGGTAAAGCCTTGCTACATTTCTTGTAGAGTCAGAAGTGTGAGCTTTTCTTTGCAAAATAAAACACTAGAAGGAAAATGGGAGGTCTGTAAAATGGCTCTGGGATTTGGTATGGAGGAATGAGATTTTGGGGTGCTTAGGCACCATGGATTGCAAGTTTGGCTTCGCGGTGAAGGGTAAGGTAAGGTTTTGTTTTCTTTCCAGAAGCTGATGTTCCTGTATCCTTGTGTGATTGGACACTTTGTGTCACAGGACATGAGACTTGTGTGACAGTGAGGTCAAAATCTTTCTTCTCTTTGAGAAAAACTCTTAATGGATGTTACTCAGTACAGGCAGAAAGATGAAACCCAGAAGGCTCGTGCTAAAATGAAACCAGGGAGCAAACACAGCCCGTGTGCTCTGGACTATTCCATGTACTTAATTGCTGTGTATTCTTGTTATACTTCTCCTTACTGTGCAGGAGTGGGGAAAGTCACCGGGGGAATGGTTATTGGGATGAAATGACAGCGACTGTAAGAGGTTCTGCCTTAGAACATTGTTTTTACTGCTCTCTATAAAACTTGGTTGGAAGTATCTCATTGTAATTCTAATCTTCTTTGATGATGCATGTTTTGGGAATTTGTTTCCCTCATCTCTTTGGATCTAAAAGTGACTAAGCAAAATATTGCCATTAAAAAAAAAAAAATTAGAATTTTTTAAGCTCCACTAAGTGCATGCACAGCCAGAGCTTCTCTAAGTAAGATTAAATGATTCTGAAAAACATTTCCAGGTTCACGGAATTTCCTTTTGCCAAGCATAACCTGCTTTTCAGCCCTGATGTTAACTGCTATCCAAGGGCTCCCATGATTTTGTGGAGACTCCTTGAGGTGGCTGTTTTTGCAGACAGTGTAGTGGTGTGGATTTGTGAGCGGTGCTGCTGAAGGACGTTGTGTACAAGCGCGTTTCCCCTCGTGCAGGCGCAGTCTGCAGCTCACCAGAGCATCCGTGCAGAGCAGGGCTCTTCCCACAGCGCTGGGAGCTGGGCACATCTGCCTCTACCTGCCCACAGCTGGGGCATCCCCAAAGCAGGCAGAGCCCCAGCCCTCAGCCCCTGGGGAGGAGCTGCCCTGAGGCCTTCTGCTGTTCTTGACAGAAATGTGAGGTGGTCATTTTGGGGATTGCTGAAACATGCAGCTTCTCTGCCTTAGGAGTACGAGGGGACACGTGCCTTACGGGCTCAGTAAGGTTGTTGTTCTGTGTGTACCTGCACTGAGCAGAGGGCAGGTGGGTTAGATGGATGAGGGGCTGGGAAAAGGGGATGGCTGAGGATTACCTGATAGCCAAATAGCGGTCCCCTCAAGACCAGGACAAGAATCAGATTGGGATATGGCTTTGAGAGAGAGGCATCTCTGCCTTTATGTTGGAGCTGTTTCTGCAGCCAGAATTACAGGAGCTGTTGATCAGTTCTTTCAGATATGTGAGGCAGAAAAGGGGCAGCACAAAGGGAATGGTTCTGTATTTCTGACATAATCAAAATTATCTTGTGCAAGACAGTTCCAAAGGAAACTAGTCGGGCTATTTTGAAATGCAAAGTTTGCCTGCATGTGACAAGCCTGGCATTCACGCACTTGCATAACAAGTGTTACTAAATTTTATATGTGGGGAGGCGGTTTCAGCTTTTAAAATAAAAATAGAGCCATGTAGGCCTTAGTAGTTCTATTGTTCTTTCACATGTGCCTGTGCTCTCCACCCCCTTCTTTTAGAGCTTAAAATAAGTAAATAATACATCATGTCACTGGCAGAAGCTAGTTTGAGACTTGCTTTCAAAACTGTTTCAAAAGTATAGAGCAGATGTGATTCCAGACTCAAGTGAACAAATGGGACACTGTTCATGGGCCCTAGGTTCACACTGCTCTAAAGGAATGTGATTTTTAAAGGAGGCTGATCTTCCTTGAGATTTTTCGCTGGAGTTTTTAAGTCATCAGTGCTTTTTGTTCTCCAGAAGAAGAGCTGGAAGCTTGCCTTTTCATGCTGAGATTCAAATGAAAGATGATAATTATATATCTACAGTTGCTTGAGCTTTAAGAAAGTGCCAAATACTGCAAGGTGACAAAACCATGGCAAATAGCTAATTCTGGATGTCTGAGGGATTCCTGAGGTCAGGAAAAGGATTTCTTAAAGCCTCAGGTTGTTTTGATGGATGTTCTGCCAAACTCTCTTTGTACTAAGTTGTGATTATGATTAATACAACTTTCATTATTACCACTGTTTTCCTAGGATTCCCTTTCATTCTCTAGAGAAGTGTTATCAGCTTCAAGGTTCTCCTGATCTTGGCAGGTGCTGATGTTCTCTTTAGGTTTTGGCCAGTCACGTTTGGATAGATGAGATTTGGTGCTTCTAATAATTTTCGATTTTGTAGCAAGGAGCATTTTAGATAGGTGTCCACAGATCAACTGCCCTTCATCTCCAGTCACTGGTAGGATGGTGACTGGGCTCATTTCTCTTTCAAACACTGCTTGGTCCTTTGAAATGTCTCTGTTGCCTGAACGTAGGTTTAGCATCACTGCAGCTGCAGTCGGGTTACCTCTTGCACACAGCGGCCTCGCTGCGTTGGGCAGCTCTCTGTCAGTCTGTCGTGTCCCTGTGCTGGTGTCCCTGTGCTTGCAGTGCTGCCAGGGGAACTCTGGGGATGGGCTGGCCATCTGTCCTGTCCCCAGGTTCCAGGCTTGCCGTTCATTTCCTGGATCCATTTTCTGGTGCTGCAGTGATTCTGCCAGAGCACTGTGTGGATTCCACTTGGGTATTTCCTACATTGACAGACTCCTAGCAGTCCATGACTGCCAATTTGTTGTGCTGCAGGTTTCATTAAGATGGCAAATTAGCACTGCTACTAGTGTAAAAATTGATGTAGAGAAAGTTTTCTGGTTTGTGCCATTTTCACATTCAATCCTTTATCCTCTTCCCCAGGCAAACCCAGTACTTCTCCTCCAAGTGACCTCTGCAGCGAGCTTTCCTAGCAAGGTGCGGAACTGACATAGTTCCATATGTCAGATACATGATGTTATCTGTGTGAGTGGAGGGGCTTCGTTCTGCTCATCCAGTGTCACTTACACTCCTAAGCTTTTCCAGCACGCCCTTTTAAATCCTGACACAAATCAGCAGCTCAGGGCTGAGACTGGTGTTCACAAGGAGCTGTGATGGGATGAGCTGCTTTATTTTCCATTTGTTTTTAGAGCACAATGAAAGTATTCATGCAGCACTTGGAATGGTGCTTTCCAGGAGTGCTCGAAGGGGTTTGTGCTTTCTTGAGGAATGAGTGAGTTTGCCTGAGGAAAGTCAAGAAAGCACTATTTCATTTTAATCCCCATCTCCCCTCCTTTTAATCAGTCAGTTTCAGGGTGAGAATATCTGGCAGCTCCAGACTGATTCGAGTCTGCTGTCTGTGCTCATAAGTTAGAATCACAGAACCATAGAATGCACTGAGTTGGACTGGACCATCAGTCCATCACTGAGTCCCAGCTCCTGGCCCTGCAAAGAGCATCCCAAGAGTCTCACTGTGTGCTTGAGAGCATTGTCCAGACTCACCTGATTGATTTGTTGGGGTTTTTTGTGCTCTCAGCAGGTTTTATTTATTTATTACATTTATTATTGCCATCTATCACCTGAATCATCAGGATTTCCTTCCTTTAACACATCTGCAGGCACTGCTGTGGGACAGGAATCTGGTATTTTACTGCTTGTCTTCGTGTCTGTTTCATTCCAATTTGTGGATAGGTTTTCTAGTGACTTTTAACAGACCAGATGCTGTATTTCATTTTTTTTGTAAGTTTTTCTCAATTTTAGTGGTTTTCATGTTTTTGTCTAATAGATCTGCTGTGTTGGTACTTATTTTCCCTTGCAAAGATGCCACGTGTATCTGGAATACTTGCTGTTAGCTGGGTTTTGGGGTGCAGTTAACCCCTGTGAAGTTCCCTCGGTGTTTCTCCTGCTGCTCTGACATGTGGTGTCTGTTCTCTGGGATCCCAGTTACTTTGTTTTCTGCTGTGACTTGACTGGGGTTCTGCCTTCTTCCATTCTTTGCCGTTCTCTGATTCCTTCCCCAGCTGGTTCAGTTACAATGTCTGCTCCCCAGGGAGTCTCAGCTGGTGTGTGTTCTTCTCCTCTGTACTCGTTTCATTTCCCTGTAGCTGTGTGGATCCCAGGAGTGCTGCTGCTGTCACCTGCAGGGCAGCCACTGGGCAGGATCCAAGCAGTGGGGCTGTACAGACCCCTGGATTGCACTGCTCACTTAGTGGCACTTCCAAATTACACTGTTTATTTGCTTGTTGGAGTCTGAGCCTGATTCTCAGTAACAAGTTTCTTAACAGTTTTACAATGCTTTTTATTTACTGGCTTCCAAAGATAAGAATTTTAACATTAATCAGGTGCATTCTAGTGACTGAGAGCTCCTGTAACTGCAGTGTGAAGGATTGTCTGGCCTGTGGGTGACCTCTGTGCTGCCCATGGCCTGTTGGGGCTGGGCAGGGACCCCATGGCCCATTGCCTTCAGCTGGACCCCTTCTGTGCTGTGTTCCTGTGCAGCTCCCCCAGAGCTGCTCTGCCCCTGGGGTGGGCAGCCCGGGGCAGGGCGGGTGAGTGCAGGGCTCTGTGAGACAGTTCCACTTCCCTTGGGCTCCAGCCACGTGTTGGTTTTAGGTAAACAAATGCGTGTAAGTAAACAGTCTCAAATATCCAGTCGTTTGGGTAAACTCCAACTGCACCTTCAGGACCAGGAGCTTGGCTGCTCAGCTCAGTCTGACTCACTCTGTCCTGCTTTTAGAGCAGGCAGAGATGTCAGTAGTCTGTTCAGTAAAGGCAAAATTGCCTTGCTGAAATTGGTAATAAACTTGATCATTCTCTAATTTTTTAAAATAGAAACAGATTTTAAAAATAATCTCTGTGCCACAGTTCTCATTTTCTGTAGGCAGAAGAGTCATCCTGGGTATTTTAGCACTAAAAAATAGCAGTATTTCTAATGGTTCCTAAAAGGAACCAACTATCATCCAAGTATGGATTGATAGCCCAAATCTGGGAGGATGCCTGTAAATATTAGTACGGTACATCAGGCAATTCAAAACAGCACCAGCATTTCTTTATAATCAGTGATGCTTTGCTTTCTTCTAAACCTTGGTTTTTAATGCTGAACTTAATTGCAGATTGAGTAGATGCATTTATGTGCATCTACTGATAGGAGTAATCAATCCAACAAGATGTCTTGTTCATTCTTGTTTCCACCTTTGTGGCATTTGATATTTGATCCATCCAGTATAATGAATATGCAAGCGTGACTGTTCTGTAGTGATACTGACACAACATAGCTCCTTAAATTCAAAGTGTCAGCATTTCAATGACTTGGTTGGTAAATCTGAGTGTCTGGTGGTACTGTGAATTCAAGAAGCCTTGGGTCACCATCCAGCAGAGTGTGCTGCAGCCTTGAGAGGGAAGCACCCAGAGCAGGTCAGGCTCCTGCTTTTACTCGGGCACCCATTTCCCCCCTTGGAGCAGAGGCCCTGCTCCAGTTCCACCTGCTGACACTGTACCCGTGTGAAGTTCATCTGTTCCTGCAGGGTGCTCTTTCTGCCAGTTTGAAGCACAGAACCATGGAATGGTTTGTGTTGGCAGGGGCCTTAAGGATCATCCAGCTCCACCCTCTGCCCCGGGCAGGAGCAGCTTCTACTGGAGCAGGTTGCTCTCTGCCCTGTCTGTCTGAATCACTGCTGACACTGTGCAGCTTGATTTTATGGCTCAAAACAATTATAACCACTGCTTCAAAACACCTCCTGCTGCACTTGTGTCAGCCTCCAGGGGTTGGCTGCAGCCAGGCTCTTCCAGACCCCAGGGCTCCCATTTTTCCCTGCCTGGTTTTAATGGAGTGCCACGGGCATGCCTGTGGGAACAGGCAGTTCTTGTCCCCAGCAGGGACAGAGCTGCAGAATGATCTCTGCTGTTATGGGTGGGGTTTAACATTCAAACACTCATTTTCAGTGTGTCAGTAGCTTACCAGAGTCCTGAGCTTTCACTGAAGACAATTCCACTGGAAGTGTTTGGAGGTGCTGTTGTTAGCCAGTTAAATGAAAAAGTCCTTCTGCAATGCTCTTTGGCTGGGCAACTGTAGGCCATTAAATCTGCTGTCTTCTTTTGCAGTGACCCCTATGTGAAGCTTTCCTTGTATGTAGCAGATGAGAACAGAGAACTTGCTCTTGTGCAGACAAAAACTATCAAAAAGGTACGTATATACTCTTTCTAATCCCATGGCTTTGGAAGGATTAAGAACACTGGAACACAATTGTATAACGTAATGCAGCACTAATTAAAGTCATTACATACATGTCTATCGAGCAGCTGGATAATGTGGATGTCTCCTGAGCAAGATCTGACAACAAGTGCCTGCCCCTCAGTGTGTCTGGCCTGGAGACAGCACCTCGTGTTGCATGTTGTTCCCTAAAGCTTGGCTGCACCATCCACAGATTCTTTCTTGAAATCCATATTTCATTGGAAGACATGGCTGAAATAAAGGACTGAGAAATTCTGTTTTAATTACCATTTATCTGACTTTCAAGAAAAATGATCATTCTGTTCAAAATTTCCATTTTCAAAATGTTTTCTTAATGTGGGAATTTAAAACAACCAGATGACAGAAGGTACGCTGTAAGAAAAGCCTGGGATTTCTTACATTTTTAATTAGAACCAAAATGGAGTTTCAATTAATTTCTCAGTTTTAGTTCGCACAAACAAAATTCCACCAGGGGATATTTGTCATTATCAGACCCTAAGGACATTTTTTTTTTATTTTGCTGGTATTGGTGGCAGAGAGGAAAGTAGTCATAAGCTGTATGAAAAGTAAGGGAAAATAATGACTTGCCATTTTTTTATGGAGGTATTTAGAATCAACAGGGGTTCAGTTGAAATCATGGCTGCAAAACAGAATAGTGGGGAGAATTTTGTTAGTGAGAGCACAAGCTGAAATGGTGCAGTTCTAAAATCAGGATGTTGGGTGATATGAGAAAGCCAATGTGGAATCCTGGAGGTGTGGAAGATCCAAGCAGAACTTGTCCCAGAAGCAGGGCATGTTTGATGTGGAAGAGGAATTTTTCAAAGACTCCCTGGTTAGCCATTAGTGCTTGTTTCGTTTTCATACTGCATCTGCCTTTTTTCACTGTTTGTTCTCACTGTCAGTTAAAGCCCAGACATTCTCAGTCATTTCTGTACTAGTGGTATTAACCCATATGTTGGACAGTTCTACTTGGTCATGTCTGCTTTGAATTGTTAAATTTCATCTCGAGGCAGAGTTCTCCCTGTGCAAGTTGCAATCCTCTCTCTATTTTGTAAATAGCAAACATCATTAGCACATCTGAGTTTTGAGTTAAAACCATTAAAAAGTACCAAGTACAGTTGATCTGAGGAATGACTGACTGGCAGTTACCTCCTTCAGCTCTGTACCTGTGTCTAACCCTTCACAAGTTTCTCATTTTTCTCCTTGTTTTTGTGTTCCTCCGTTGAATGGGTAACTCAGTGCAGCACTGCCTTGCAGGAGTGCTTTTGGGACAACAGAAGGAGCTGCAGTGTCCCCTTTTTGTTCTCCTTTTCCCTGTCCTGTGCTGCTGTCTCATCTCTATCCTACTGCACAGCTGGACTGTGCTTCTGGAAGTGCTTCATTGCAGCCAAAGGGGTGAAATGCACATTGTTTTCTTACTCTGAAAAAACAAAGTTACCAGAAGAATAACAGCTTCATGTGGCGTGATCTACCTGGGTTAAATTTCTGAGGCTTTTTTTCAATTTATCTCCCTCCACAGTCAATCCAGCTGTGAGGTTTGATTAATGCTTTGTACTTCATTTTGGAGCTGTGTTTGGAATACCCTGCTGAAAAGGTTCTCTCTGAAGTAGGCAAAGCTGGATTTGCTGTTTGCTGGCTTCAATCCTATAATTTGGTCAGTGTGTTCTTTAAATACCTGCTGGAATTTAAAAATTCAGATGAAGATTATCCAGTTTCTTAATTTGGTCAGTGTGTTCTTTAAATACCTGCTGGAATTTAAAAATTCAGATGAAGATTATCCAGTCTCTTAATTTTTTCACCTTGACTGTGCTGAGCTCCAAAGACTTCTACCTTTCCCATATAGAATATTAAAAATATCTCCATCTCTGAGAACGCCCAGTGTTCAGGAGCATCTTTGCTCTCCATGTCCTCCTTTCTGTGTAGGGTTGAATGAAAACCCTTTTTTGAATACCCGAGGAAGGTCTAGCTCAGCTTGACTCCTGGCAGTCCTTTATGTGTGCAGCTCTTGCCCTTTTTAGGATGTAGCTCTTCTTGAGGTTGAGTTTTTGTCACTGTTTCCCTGCCCGTGTCTGTATGGAGCCATTCCTGCAGTTCCTCCTAAGATAAATTTGTACTTTGTGCCTCGGCCCACTTAAAAACGGGACCTGTAAAGGTGGGACACATTTCTGTGAGTTCCCAGGCATCACCAAAGACTCTGCTGCCTTGGTCATGGGATTTCCCTGAACTCTGTGCTTAAGCAGCATTTGGAATCAATGGGTTAGCAATGGGCAGTAGTGCCACAAAACCCGTGTTAAGCCAGTGCTTTGCTTGGTGAATTGTGTGTACCCTCTCTTGCCGACAGCAGGAGCGTTTGATGAGTACAAGTGGTTAAAATGTAACATTGTTTTCCTTAGTGCTTCCTTGTAATTTATGCTTTACTGAATGCATTGTGCTCCTTCAGGGACAAAAGCTGAAAGTTTCTCTGCGCCCACAAGCCCGTCCCTGCTCCTCGTGTCACTGATTCACCTGCCCTTTACAGTGGTCTTTTCTTTCAAGAGCTGTTCCTGCTCTGCCACGAGGTCCTGGACTCCCAGTCTGTAGAGACATGCAGTATAGCCAGCCCCATGTCCTGGGTATGAGGAATCTGTTGGATCTCTAGCAAGGAGTAAGAGAAACAGCCAAGATTCCCCTTCTCTGCTAGAACAGAATTGTCGTGGGTGTAAAGCCAATTTTTCCTGTCAGCTCTGCCCGTAAATTTCTGCCGTGTGAGAGCATGAGGGAATGATTTGGCACGAGCACAAAAACATTGGACATATTGTCCAATTGTTTTTATACATGCCCAAATTACTGTTTGTAGCTCTCATCTCTTTTTTATCAAATTGTTATGTCATGCTTGAGCTCACTTCAGCTGGCAATCTATATGCACGTTTATTCTGTGCATTGTAGTCAGGTTGCTAAAATTATAATCTTTGGGCTGGGAAGATATTGGAAGAATATCTGATCTATTCCAAGGAATAACCTTTTCTTTTGGTTTTATTTCTGGTGGGGTTTTTTTGGTGTTGTTTTTTTTTTTTTTGGCTTTTAAAATTTTTCTATTTATTTCACAGTATAAATCTGAGTATATTCTTGTAGCCCTGAAGTTACCTTTGTGTTTAAAAAAATTATTCTGGGTTTAAACGAATCTTGAGAATTAAATGTCTTCAGATTTTATTTCTATAGGTTCTCAATGATTTGTCTTTTAATCATCAAATTCTTTTTGTATTTAATATCTATTTTAGGATCATCTGACTCAAATATCCTCCCACATTTGGTTAACTCAATAGAGAATTTCTAGTTGGCAATATATTTTTCAATTTCTTTTATTACATGCTTTTCTTTCTCTTTTATTTCCCTAGAAAACTGTCACTTGCATGTATGTTTTTGTAATTGCACACCAGAAAACTTAAACATTGAATGTAAATATTGTTATTTCTTTTGCAGACACTGAACCCTAAATGGAATGAAGAGTTTTACTTCAGAGTAAGTTTCTCTTTATTTACAGTCATTACTAGAACATGTTTTCTGTTTGTTTGTCAAATAGATTGTGCAGCTAATGTTAGTTTCTATTTGTTTATATGTTTACTCCAAAGGCCCTGAAGTACTTGCTGTTGTGTTTCTGAGGGGTGGAATGCTCAGCAGGAGTTGGCTCCAGGCTCCCCAGAAACTGTTTCCCAACCTGCAGTTACATAATCGAGAAGGACAGTAGCTTTGCTGCTCAGTTGCAGACAATAGTTTTCCAAAGAACAGTTGACATTTGCCTTTCAGTGTAGCTGTGGCTCCCACAAAAGCAGGTCGGGTAGGATTTCAGGGGGTTTCAGACATTCATCTCGAGCAGGGCTGAGGGCTGCTGTGGCGGATTGTTCCGGCTGGGAGTTCCGTGGGTGTGGGGAGCTGTGGGACAGCAGTGCCACCAGGGGTGCTCCATGTGTCCTCAGCATCACGGGGACATATGCACCAAACAGCTTTGCAGCTGAGTAATGCAGCTCTGAAATCTCAGGAAAAGGGAATGCACAGCACTGCTGCAAAACCTCTGCTGTAGTTCACAGATGCTGTTGGAACATCTTGAATGCCCTCAGCAATAATGGCACCTTAGACCCTATTTTGTGTGTCACAGTTCTCTGGTTTTCTCAAAACTGGGAAGTCCATCTCCAGCCCACAGAATTGTGGTATATTATTTCTAAATTTTCTTAATTAAACATGCTGGTCATAGTAACTCAGCTTGCAAAGATTTTCTGAAAAAAATACTGGATCAAACTGGATCAAACACTAAAACTTTTTGTTGTTTAATAGCATCTCTTCGGTCTTTCTGACAGAGTTCTTTTTATGTTTGATTTTGTCCTTTTAACTGTTGGCAGTCTTTCTGCTTCAGTTTAAATAAATTATTTTCTGGAGGTATATTTGCTGTTTTCAGGTGTTGGGGAGATTTCTGCTGGGTGTTCCAAGGGTGTGTGCTAAATGGGCTAGAGATGGTGAGCAATGGACAGTCAGAACCATATCTGAATATGAATTCTGCTGTTGCTCCTCGTAAATCAGTCAGTCAGGGAGCCCTGACAGTCTGTCCAGCCTGGGACTGGAGACCTCTGCCAGGGAGATGCAGGAACTGAGTACAGCAAATAAAAGCTTTCATGTCAACTGCCAGGCTCTTCCCAGTTGCAGTAAGGTTCTGGTGCTCCAATTCAAGTGAAGATTTACATCAGACCTGTTAGTCCTGTCCTGGTTTGGTTTGATTGCTGCCTGAGCTAGTACAGATTGTTATTGTCCAGCTGCTGAACTCGCAGTGACATTTGGATTTTCTCACAGGTAAACCCAACCAACCATCGGCTCCTGTTTGAGGTGTTTGATGAAAACAGACTGGTGAGTGCTTGTCTTAGTTGTGTTACACTAATCACAAGGCTCTGTGTGCCACAGCCTAAAGGTGTCTTCAGACTGTTGTTTCAGTGAGCGTGCCAAGAAACACAAATAGAGGTGTAAAAACCATTTGAGTCTGGGACTAAAAGGACACTAAAGTAGTGCCCTTCTGGGTCAGACCAAAATGGTCCTCCTCACTCTGTCCTTCTGCAGGCCTCTCCACTTCAAACCATTGAAGTCCTGACCTTTTTAGTTGCTGATAAAGCAGCTGCTTTATCATTTTAGTGTCCCTTTCCAGTCCTTTAATGCTTCTGCAGCTTGCTTGGGGAGGTGCCTCAGCTCACCAGAGCTGCACCTTGTGTGCACAATGCATGTGTGAAGGTCTGAGGTCATGGCAGAGTGATGCTCCCTTGGGTTTCATCTCTGCCTCACAACGCTCACAGTTGTTAGTGGGCTTTGTCTCACACTGAGTTTGGCTGCTGCAGTAGCTTTTCTGGAGGAGGCTCTCACCATCTGACTGCTGCTAGCTTCTGTTGTAGTTCTGATCCATGGGGAAAGCGTCAGTGTCCCTCTGTACATCAGGGTGGAACGTGCCAGTGCAGTGGCACGCTGTTGGATGGCCCTTGGGGGTTTGCCTTTTGAACATTGTAACTCCAACTCTGTTCATGAGATCAGGAATTGACATTTTCTGGGCTGGGGGCAGTACAACCTTTACTGAACTTAAGATTAGGATCAGAGTTGCAAAGATACTTTCATTTAAAAAAGACAGTGTAAAAGCATCTGTCTTCTACAAATGGGTTCTTTCCTTCTATCTCCCTAATAAATAAAGAGCAAAGGAAGCCACACAAGCTGTAATCTGGGGAGAAAGAGGACTTGGCAGCTGAATGACTGGGTCTTTCCTCAGGGGGAAGTAAATTGGTGAACCGGTGGCACTGTGCCTACAGGGGCTGACCAGGAGCATATTTATTTGTATATAATGGTCATAATGACCACTGCAAACTGCCATGTGCCACTGGAATGCAAAGGTGCCACAGGAGCAGGGAGGTGGGGTAGAGAAAAAGCTCGTATGCAGTGACAGCTGGGAAATGACAGCTTTGGGATCCTTATTTCAGACATGCTGCTTTGGATTTTCGAGTTTGGGTGCGCAGTACCAGCCTTGCCCTGGCAGTTTCAGCACTTTTCATTGTTGAACCAATTTGTGTGTACTCTCCTTCTGGTCCTGCCTCCAAAGTCAGTCTGTCCTTGGGCTTGGAACCTCCTGGGCTTAGGAGCCATGGCTTTCCTTGCAGGAGGTCTATGGCAAGGTGACTGCTTTGGGGGGGTTTGGAAGAGCAGGTTTCCATCAGGTTGTGTTTATAGAATGAGGAGACACTGAACTGGTTTTACTGTGAACTGGCTTTACTCTGATATACTTATTGTCAATACTTAAATGGCTTTTATTGGAAGGACTTTGTTCCTTCTTCCTCCCAAATTACCAAAGCACACTCTGTCTCTGCAGGTGTCTTTGCTTTTCTATTCCTCAATCTCAACAGAGTAAATGTGATAGAGCCTTATTTTGCATGCAGAGACCGTGTTATTGAGTAACATGTTTTAGCTGAAAAATAAGATGAAATGATACCAACACCTGTGCTTCTACAAGGCAATCTCCAGGCCCATTGCTGTGTGGAAGCTGTTCCCATTTCTGTTGCGTCTCATAATCCATATAAAGAACTGTGGGATTGTGCTGGCTGCTGGCAGTTTGATCCGTTTGAGCTGCCATTGCTCTTGGGATTGGTAATTTTGTGGTTTTGAAAGCAAGCTGCTTGCAAGCAGGGTTCAGATGTGTTGGCAGAGGACTGACCCGCCACATACAGGTTTTCAGAGCTGTTGGCAAGATTTGGGCTTCCCAGTTCTGGCAGGGAACAGCTGTCCAGGCCCTGAGATGGAGCTGCACTTCTGGTTAACCAGAGTTTCTTTTCTGGTACGTGCTAAGAAGTGTGTGCACCCTTCACGTGTGAGTGCCCTCTGTTGCAGAAAAGCTGATTCAGGGTGGTTGGTTCACGTTCTGGTGTATCCTGCCTGCCTGTCCTGAGCTCTGTGGCTCTCAGCGAGTGTAACTGTACCCGTGCTGGCAGTGCCACGCGTGGTGGCATTGCTGACTCCCTCGCTGGAGGCCAGCCAGGAGCAGGCAGTTCTGTGCAGAGACAAATCAGTACAAACGGACATGCAACACCCAGCTCCCTTTTCCCTCACCTGCACTGCCTGCTAAATCTGGAAAAGGAGCTTTCTGGCTTGCTGTCCTGCATGGTTCTGCTGGTTTTACTGTGTGAGAGATCTTTGCCATATGTACGATTGCTTTGTTTGTAATTTGTAGCTGCTCAAAGGGAACTGCAGGTTATATTGCTGTTGGGGCCTTTTAACGGCAAAAGTTTGTTAATTGTGTTATAAGCATGGTTAAAATCGAAAGCATAACCATGTTGTATTTATTCCTGTTCTGCCGTGACAGCCTAGAGCTGTAACACACCAAAATGTTATGCTTGAAAGAATTTTCCTCATTTGCATGCGGTGTTGACTTAAACTTTTAACAGAAAATGGAAGTGTTTTGTTGTAGTTACATTTTTCTGCAAGTGCTTTCTCCAAGTGTGCCCTGTGAATCTGATGTGGTTTAGATTTATAGCAGTGCTGAGTGTGTTCGCTGCCTCTGTCAGCTGCGAGAGCTCTCCCGCTGGGGCCGCTCCTCCCTGATGGAAAAGGAGCAGCTGGGAAGGTGCTGTTTCAGGCTCTTGCTGGCATTAAAAAAAAAAAAAAAAAAAAGGAAAAAACAAACTCCTCACACACTTACATTGGAGAGGGGGAACCAGGCCACGTGACTCCCACCATCCTACCCTATGTCACCGTGTGTGTAGGAGCGCTGACTGCTCCTGCCCAATCATGCCTGGAATGCTGCTTGCCACTTGGGCTATTTCTGCTATCTGTCGCTCCCAGGGCTGCAGTGCTAACCGTTTGGCAGATGGGACACTTTTCCTCGGAGTTCATGCCTTTGGTTTTTAACTTCTGGCAGTGCCTGAATTGTTGCTGTTCTCCCTCTCCTTTTCTCCTCTCTGTAAAACCATGGCCCATCGGCTGCGGTTTCATTTTGGCTCTGGGAGAAGCAACACAGCCCCCGAATCGGAGATCCTTGCCCGGGAGAGAGAAGATGACTTTTTCATGGCATTCCACACGTTGCCAAGAAGAAGCAGCCCTCACGCGTTCTCGCGGCACGGAGCGGGTTATGGCGGCGACGGAGATGTGCACGAAGTCGGCTCCTTGAAGAGGAGCACATCCATGTTTATCCCGCAGCTGCTGAACGGCGTCGACGCGCGCCCCACCAGGAGCTCCTCCATGCAGATCTCGCTGCAGCGCAAAGCTGCCGACGGCTGCGCCGACGAGTGCGCGGCCCTGGAGCCCGCGGAGGAGACGCTTCCCTGGCACTTCTCTGACTTCAGGGAGCCTTACGCATCCCCTGGTGAAAAGCGCTCTTCTCCGAGCGCTCCGCAGGCGCCTCCTGAAAGTTCTTCGCCCAGGCTGGTGGAAGAGTCGGGGCAGCAGACAGATGGAAGCGTTTGCTGTGACCGTAGAATGTTTTGTGGCACTAACCCCCAGAGCGAGGAGGCTCTGCCGGCTGCCCAGCGAGAAGAAGCAAGTGAGGCGGCTCCGGGTTTAAACATAAGTGGTGTGAGGATTCAGCATCGGGCCTCAAGTGCAGAGGTGCCTCAAGTTACTCTACTTCCCTTTGGTCCCGAGGCTCCAAATAGTGCTCCCACCTCTGAACCCCGGCGCTGGTCCTTGCAGCATGTGCCAGATCCCTCAGCAAATTCAGGGAAAAAGTTCTTTGTTCTCCAGTTACAGCAGCCACAGGCAAGCAGTACAGGCGCAGGAGGTGGAGGTAACTTTGGCTTTACTGGAACAAAAGGGGACAGATTGGTCAGGTACCCTCGGATACGGCTGGAAAGGAGTACTTCCTACCCTGTCCAGCCACCAGCAGAAGGAATTAGCCCCGCAGCTGATGGGCTGAACTCGGAGCTGCCTGGAAACAGCAGGAACAGGGCAGAAATACCTAGAAGCAATTCAGTAGAGAGGATGCCTCAAGGGCAGGGATGCTTGTTTAAAATCAGACCAGATCAAAACATGAGGCAGCAGCACTTCAGGATTCTTGTGACGCGCGGGCCGGAAGAACAGAGTCAGGGGGCTGGTGAGGAGGGTCGTGGCACCCCTGCTCCTGCGGCAGCCGGCACCGCGGTAAGTGTGATGCTGAGCCTGCTGGGCTGGTGAAACAGACTGCCTTACAAAGGCTGCCAGGCTGGAGCCAACTGCAGCGCTTCCATTGTTAGTGCTGGAATGTCCTGTGCAGCAATCATCGTTATTTCTAATCTAATGTAGCTTTGCTCTCAGTTATGATTACATCCAGTGTAATATTTTCAGATCTTACTGTCACATGTTTCTTAATTCGCTGTTACGTCAGCTGGAAAGATTTTTTAAAATCAGAGCGTTCAAATAGCATATTAAATGTTCCTGTTAGTTTAGTTGGCTAAGACCTTGCTGCATGAAGAACTCTTTGTGCACTCTGGTTTTAAAAAAAAAATGCTTTGGCACTTTCTAAGTGTAATGGACACACATGTACCTCTGCACACTTCTAAAATGTGTATTGTAATGAAATAGTTGTTAAGACTCTGGGAATCTTAGGGTAATTTAAATCAAAGTACTGACTTAGTTAAGGTACCAGCAAGTCTGGGGAATAAAATAATCTTTATTAGTTATTTCTTATAGTAATCTCATAGTAATTTTTCTTTCTTCCTTCTGGAAATGAAAAACATGTGATGCCTTTTGTATGCCACAAGTCCTGGTCCCAGTCCAAGTGCAAGTGGCTTGGCACAAGTCAGTAAACAGTCTTGTTTGGATTTGCCTCGATTTGGTGTTAGGATGGCAAAATTAATCTTCTGGGTTTGCTTTGTTCCAGCAGGTGAGGATTGATGGTTGATGTTTTTCAGGCACTTTTTCAAAGCCCAAAGTAGGATCGAAACTGAAGGGTTTAGATTAGTCATTTGCTTAAATTGCTTTGCTGTGCAATCCAACACGGCCCACTCGAGTTCCCAGCTCGGGGGTGCTGTATTTAGCATGGCGAGCTCTGGCTCCAGCTGTGGCACGGCCCTGAGGAGATTGCAGCCTCCATGGCTCCTGTGCTCTCAGGCACTGAAATGCAGCACAGGGACAGCTGCTCCCTGCAGCAAGGCCAGGGGTGACTCTGCAGCTTTCCCATGGAAGAGCTCATGGACTCCGTGCTTTCCCAGCCTTCTTTCTGGGAGCTCTTGAAAGCGTAACATAGAAAGAAATCCCTTCCTGGTACGGGTTTGGTTCCAGGTCGTGTAAGGGAGCAGAAAAAAGTATGTCTGATTTTCCCTTTCCTCTTTACTATCCCTTGCTCCTTTCCAAGATCAGCTGTTCATGGAGACCCACTACAGCCAGTTCTGTAAGTAGCACAGAGGCAGCAGAGCTTTGCAGAGATGTGCCCTGGGGTTTGTGCAGCAGTTCTCCTTTTCCTAAAGGATCTCCCCTCCCTGCTTTCACCCCCCCTGTAGTAACAATTCCCATCCCAAGGACATGCTTCAGTGTTCCCAGAGGAGAATGAGGAAATTTGTTCTGTGCTCTTGGTTTGAGTGACCGTGAGGAATGGATTGAGGCAGCTGTGCAGCATGGCAGGCACAGAGGTTCCCAGCCCACACAGCACTGCATCCTGCAGGGCAGAAACTCTCAAAGGAAAAGAACTAACTGAAACTTAAACCATTTTTCTGGAGTTTCTCTTCCTTGTAGTAAATCCAGAAATACTGTGGGTAGAGGTGATGGACTGGGCAGGATGCCAGGGGAAGTGTGGGGGATGGAAGCTTTTGGTACGAGTTTTGTTGCATTTTTTGACCACAGAACATTACTTGTTAAGGTGCCATTTTCAATCTGTCCCACAGAAGTTTGTTTGAAAGATCTATGATGCGAGTAAGGGAGTATCTGAAGTACCTGATCTCTTGAGCTGAGGGGAGGGGTTTATATGGTTGCCATGGTTTATAGTTGATAGTCTTAAAGAAAAATAATTGTGCTGTGTCCCAGTGCAAGAGGTTTATGTGTATGTGATTGATATAGGGCCTGGGCCGGGGCTGGGAGCAGCAGCTGCTGCAGCCTGATTTATCTCAGAGCAAACATCCGAGCGGGCGTCTGCAGTCCTGCTGCTCCGAGTGCTTGTGACCTTTCAAATATCTGCTCTTTTACACAAGTGCTTTGGGCCAGGCAGGATGTCTTTCATTACCAGACAGAGTCAAATATTAAGTAAAGGCTGAGCTCATGTCAAGCTCTGAAAAATTTTATTTGGAAGCCTTGTTGCAAATTCTTTTGCCAGCTCTGATATTTTATATGCCGTGCAATAGAATGTCTGTGCACTGTGCATATCCCGCATACTGCTGTTGTTTATCATTGGGGCTGAGAGTGCAGAGCTGGATTTGTGGGAAACACTTCAAAAATGGATTGGACAACTGCTGGAGAGAGCTGACAAAGGCATCTTTGTGAGCAAAAACCAGCATGCCCTAACAGAGTGTTGCAGGAGTAGGACTGAATTATATTTAGTAAACAAACAGAAGCGGCACCTCTGAGTTTGGCAGGCCTGCATTTCTCACAGCTCGGCTCTTCCTCTCCTTTCTTAGAAATCATGTTAGAATAAATACTGCTCCTACTTCAGGGATCGCTACCTGGACTCTTAACAGGCATGTCTAGGAAATAATTCCCGTGGCCTTAGCTGGAGGTTTAAATGGTTCAGATGAATAGTGCTGGGAGTTTGCTGGCTCTCCACTCGCCCTGCGAGGAGTGCAGATGGCCATCTGGGAAGCCTCTGCTCTCTGCAGACAAGGACTTTGTTGACAGCTGCAGGTAGAGGATGATGAATTCCATTCCTTGGGTCTCTAGCTTTTCTGTTAAGGACAAAATCAGTTCTTCTCAACAAGAAATCACCTGCCCCTTTCTAAATTCTGGTGTCTGTCAGCTTGCAGCCTGTTCTGAAGCGCTCTGGCTGTTGGGGAGGGGGCAGGGGTGCACTCAAACCTGAGCTGGTTTTCAAGGCAGCGAGTACCCAGGACCTGAATAAAGTTTGCTTTTTTTCTTCTCCCTCTGTGGGTGGGGGACAGATAGTTCATGGCAAGTGAAATTAGCTTGCAGCTCCCTGGGATTCTGAATTTTGTGTCAGGCATTTTTCTTCTTCTCCTTGAAAACTGTATCTGTTGGTACTTCTCTGTGAAGAAGCCAGAATAAGACTTCAAGCAGCAGAGATGGAAATAGTATCACTTTTTTAAATAGCAGTAATAAACTCTTTGCTCCCGCATGGAAAATCTGTATGTGAGTTTGGGTACACAGCAATCTCTAAAGTGGAGAATTTATAATGGAAATGCTGACAGGGGTTTAACGCTGCAGGTGCCAGCCAGAGCTGCCTTGGTGCAGATCTAGCCACAGAAAATTACAGATAAGAAAGCAGAGAGTGTTGATTGCTTTTTGTGCTGTTCAGCTGGTTTTCTATTTGAGAAAAGCTGTCAAGTAATGATGAGTTTCAGAATGTGCATGTTTTGTACACATAAACAGAACAGAAGTTTTGCATGTGAACTGAAGTTTTTAGTTCAGCAACTATTCCAAAGACAAATCTATCCTGTTTAGTTAGTGTCCAGATTAAATCTCATTGTAAAATACATTGCTGTATCTCTTCATCTGAAGTCCAGGATGAATACCAGGATGGCATTGGGAGCTTCCAAAAGTCAGCAGTTATGTACAGAAAAGTAAATTAATTAAACCAGCATTATGACCAGCCAGGTTTTTGTCTCCGAAAGGAATGAAAAAATTAAAAGGGTGTGTTGGAGAAGCTGAAGGCAAAGGAATGAGATGAGTTGTTCAAATCAAATGAAAATTGCACTTTGCGCTGTGATGTGAGTCCAGGGCTGTCAGTGCTTTGGTGAAAGCTGCAACTTCCCTTTCGGCCTGGGCTGGAAATAAAAACTTCCAGGATGTATTTTATGGATTATAGAAAATCATTTTTACAACTCTGTTGTAAGGTGGGAGTTTTCTCTTCAGGGAGAGAGAGATTCAGCTCCAAATGCCCACGACCATGACTGCCAGCTTGTCTCAGGGGCTGTCCCTCGTCCCTGGGGAGGAAGGGCAGGGCAGACCCAGAGGCCTCGGAGCTGTAAGCTATTGCTCAGCAAGCACCTCGAAGATGCTTTAAGACTAATCTTCTGATCGTTAATTTTAGGAAATAAACCTGATGCTGACTCTGTGATTGCTTCTGTCTCTTACCTCTCTGTGCAATAGTCAGTCTCTTCTCATTTCTGTCCTTTTTGCTCACCAGTCAGTTGTGTGCAGTCACACCTACAGCATTAAAAATAACAGGTAGAATGAGAAACATTAGGAATTACAGTGCAAGCAGTTTAAAACATAATCAATGATTAGCTTGGATGTCATCCAGGGCCTAAGTATGCTTTTGTGAGTCAGCTCTGTGCATAAAAATTGCATACTGAAATAAACTCTATTTCCATTTTTGAGCAGTTGCCTTGTCTCTGATGTGAGGCTAGATACCAGCAATTTCTGAAAGGGTTTAGTAACACATGAAGTATGAAAAAGAGGTTTTCAGTAGTCAGTTGATTTGTGATGACATTATTTGAGGTCTATTACATTTTTTTAATTTACTGTGTAAAAATACCTGCTCTTAACTGAGCAAGTGAAATACAATTTGGTTTTGTTGTTTGCAAATGTGGGGAATGGCACGCTGGCTGAGCAGGGAAAACCTTCCAGGAAACATTGCACTGTGGGAACTGGTCTTAACAGATTTGTTTTGGTCTGATGTCACCATTTTTTAATATCTTTTTGGCCTTGCAGCAGCGCCGCAGTGCAAATGTCTTACAGGAAAGCAAACCTCACCTGCTTTATATTTAGTGAGGGAACTGAAATCAATCTACTCTTGCTCTTGCCATCCCCCAGTGAGTCTCACAGTGTTTATTCCTTAGGGAATTAACGTTGCATTGTGCTGCGGTTTGGGTGTTTTGTTGTCCCTTCACGAAGGTTCAGTTAAAAAGAGGAGGCAGAGAAGGGTTCGTGCAGGAGCTTTGGTTGCTGTCCCTGTCTGTGCTTGCAAATCCTGTGAATTCAGTGTAATTACCCAACTGCCACTTTGGCCAGCCTGTATGTAAGAATGTGAAATACTTTCCTTTCCCGTGGAATAGGTCCCGTGGCACCTTTGTGCCCCGCAGGGCCCGGGCTGTGTGAAGTGTCTGGGTCACGCTGCCTGGCACTGCTGGGGAGGGCACGGCCACCAGGGCTGCGGGTGGTGGCACAGCTCCTGTGCCCCGGTGCCGAGCTGGCTGGGCAGGTGACATCGCTGGGCTCCTTGTGCCAGGTGCAGCCCTGGCACAGATGCGGGAAGAGCAGGGAGGGAGGCAGGGGGAATGCGAGCCGCTGGCAGGGCCAGCTCCATTCTCCACGGAGCTGCTGTGGGACTGGGCACCGTCCGCTCCCTTCCCAGCACAGGCAGGCTCCTGCAGAGGGTTCCTGGCAGCTCGGAGCTGGCCAGAGCTCTTCCTTGCCTTTTGTTCTGCTCTAAATGTAATGGGGGTTGGCCGTTCTGAGCAGACGTTTGCAGCCAGTAGTGCTGGAGTTCTGGCTTTTCTGGTTTTTGCTCTAATCAAATCATTGTGCCGAATTCCAGAACACAAACAAAATAAATTCAAAAACAAAGCATGTAACAAACTTTTCAAGGTTTTTTCTGTGTTCTTGCAATTTCACACAGAGAGTTCCTATTACCAGCTACCCACTGAATTTTCAACTGAGTGCAATTTAAATTACCCACCATAAAAAATCTGGCAGTAAATATTAGTGACTGATCCCCATGAACTAGTCAGTATAATCTTGGCTCTCCTTTCTGTTACAAACAAATGCGTTGCTTGAAAATTGAGCAGGTGTGAAGGTTCTTGGTCTCAGCAAGGAAAAAGTGCTTGAATGCGTGTAGGTGTAAATGATTATTAATTTACAGACGTTAGGAGTAGTTAATGTCCACTAATTAGCATGTCAGTGGCCTAAGCATGAAGTACGTTACTGTTCCCTCTGGTCAGTGCACAGCCATGCTTCCTTCAGGATTCTGATTATTACCCAGTAGAACAGTCTCGTGTCACAGAAAAGTGGCATTTAGAACTCCTACAGTAGATCTTGCTTTTTTCCGTAACATTAGCAAAGTCATTAAAGCAAAAATGTGATGTCACATAGAGCCAGGCCTAATGCCTTCTTGAGTGTAAGTGCTGCTGGGATCAGCCAGTTGAAAGGACGTACTTAGTACCTTTGGAAAATTCAGGCTGAATAAATGTCAGCGTGCTTTCCCTGATTCCATTGCAGCAATCTCATGTCCCTGCCTGCAGAGCCTTTCTCGACTTTGATTTCTGTGTTGTTTAACCTCAGCCCGCGTAGCTGCAGCGCTGCATCACGGTGCAGAGCAGCGTGCTGGTGCTCCTGATGTGGCAGGGCTGCACAAGGCAGCTCACGCTGTGGGGAGAGCAGAGTTCCCACAGCACTGCTGCACTCTCAGCATCCATTTCTAAACAAGGCCTGATCCTGCAGTTTTACTGAGGTGAACCTCCACTGCAGTTTTCTGGACTTTGCTGGTGAAGATGTGCACCCTCAGCTGCCCCAGAGAGAGGGAGCTGTGGCTTTGTGAGCTGCAACAGCCACCACACAGGCAGGGAATCACAGCTTGTATAAAGGTGAGCTGGTGTGCCCACAAGGGTTTATTGGGGATAAACGTTTGGTTCCACACTGTCCCTGGCCCCGTGAGCTCGGGCTGTCCTGCTCAGGTTGCAGTGGGGATTGTTGCAGACATTTGAGGCTGCTCTGAACTGTTGGGAGTGGCTGATGTGGGTAAGGGGAGGGTGGAATGGCAGAAATGAGTGTCTGTGCTGAGGACTTCTGCTTCGCCATGAGTCATTTTATATTATTTCAGTGCTGCTTTGCAACAGGCACTGTGCTTATGAAGGAGAGCAAATGCAGGAACAGTGCTCAGTAATGAAGGATGTTACGCCAGTGTGATGGGTGTCATGGATGACTAAAATTTCATTGGTCTTCACGACCAGTTCTTTGCTGCAGAGTTCTTGAGTTGAGAATTATTCTAATTTGTATGAGGAATGCCAGTAAATTTGACCAGAATCATGGAACAGCTGCAGAGACAAGAATCATTAGTTAGAAAATTCCCAAAGTGCATGGTTTTGCTTACTCAGCATGTCTGTGCAGAGTCTATACATGTTATGCCTCTGGAAGTGATGCACCCCTAATCCCTCTATTTTTTCAAGCTATTTATTAAAACAGCAGTTCCATTTTTTGACAGATTTTGAGAGAGAATCTATGAATTTCTTCAGTTGTGTCTCTGTTCAATTCCCACAG
This sequence comes from Passer domesticus, assembly GCF_036417665.1. Lineage (NCBI taxonomy): Eukaryota > Metazoa > Chordata > Aves > Passeriformes > Passeridae > Passer > Passer domesticus. The sequence goes on from NC_087512.1 coordinate 441,685, forward strand.
AAGTCACAGTCTGAACATATTTTTTCTTTCTCAGCTGCCTTCAAGTTGCAGGAGGAGGTGAAAGTGTTTTGAAGGGTGATGACCATTTTAACCTTCCTGTTAGAACCAGCTATCCTGCTGCTCATTTTCCAGCACGTTTGCAAGAGCAGGATACGTTCTGCATCTCAAGCCCTTCAGATCTCAGTTGCTGCAGTTCTCCACGATATATTAGAAGCACTGGAATAGCTTTAGGGGGAATATAAATCCCCCTAGCACAGGAGAGCATTTCTACTGTAACGGTTCTTGGCTTTTCTGAGGGTTGTATTTCTTAACTGTTTTCTGCCAAGAAAGCACTTACACAGAAAAACTTGTCATGACAGATAGATAGTGGAATCCAAAAGTCTGAATATATCAAAAAATCTGAACTGCTGTTCGTGAGAAAAAGAAACAGAAAGTAGGACATTTCTCTGAGCAGAAGGAAAAGGTAGGATAAGTGGATAAGTAGATTAGTGCAGAGGAGAAGAAGTGGTAGTGGAGACAGTGAGAGGTCTGTTGTTTGCATGGTTCCTGGTGTCTGCAGCAAGGCAGCATTAATGAACTGTTTGCCAGCTAATTATACTCCTTTTGCTCAGCGCTGTGAAGCACAGCAGAGCTTCCCCAGCCTCCCTGGCCTGCTTGCCAGCATCTGCAGGAGCAGTCCCAGCTCCAGGTGTCCCCCCCTCTGGGAATGGCTCTGCTGGGAGTCCCTGGGTGTCAGGGGTGCTGCAGCGTGCTCTGGGCACCCTCCCCAGGCAGCAGCAGTGCCAAGGAGGAGGCTGAGCCCTCAGAGAGTCTGGGGGCCTCTGTGCAATTCCAAGCAGTAAAGAGCAGCTGTTGGTGCTTTGGAGAGCCACAGCCCCCCTTCCTTGGAGCAATCCTCCTGCTGTAAACCTGCCTTTGTTTCACTGGCTGCCTTCACCAGGCTGGCCTCACATCTACGGTTTCTCAGCTCGGATGCCATTGTTTCTGAAATCCTGTGCAGAGCTCTTGAGTCCTCAGCTGTCAGAGGTGTGCAGGTGTTTGTGTTACACGCAGTGTGCCACAGTTCTGCACGTACTCGATGTACTTTGCTGCTGCTTCATAAAACGTGTTTCTTTGCTCTTTTGAAGAGCAACGTTTCCCAAATGTGCTATGAGAATTACTCCATGATTTTCTGGCTCTGAAACTCCGATAAGGAAGGTGGCTTGAGGGCTCTGAGGAAAGAGTTTCAGGCAGAGTTCTTTGGAGAAGTGTTCTTGGAGCAGTGCCCTCCTGCCGTGGCAGACTGTGCGTGGAGTGGGCAGGGGAGGGCTGGGTTCTGCTGGGCAGAGCTCTGTGCCAGAGCTGCCGAGGTGGCACCTGCTCACGTGTGGCTGCAGAGGCACAAACTGCTCTGGCCACTCAGCAGGGTCCGGGCTCTGTGCTCCTGTGCTCTGTGCTCTGTGCTCCTGTGCTCTGTGCTCCTGTGCTCCTGTGCTCTGTGCTCCTGTGCTCTGTGCTCCTGTGCTCCTGTGCTCTGTGCTCTGTGCTCCTGCCCGTGCTGCAGCTCCGGCACTGCTTGGGAGGGCTCTGGGGGTATCACAGGCTGCACTTACACGGACTGCAGAGGGCAGGTCTTTCTGTTACTCTGCAGAGCAGATTATTGTGCAGAATGTTTAGAACTTAGTGGTGTTACTGACTATTGCCTTGGGAATCTGAGCCTCTTCTGTTGTGCCTCACTGTTGTTTCTTGGGGAGTTATAAGAAGCTTCATAAGAAGATTGTTTCATTTTTGTTCTGAGAGGTTTTTTTTCAATAACTCCTTCATTTCTTACAGAACATAGGACAGAGGCTGTCCTAACACATTTATTTTGTTCTGCGCTTTCTGCCTGTTTTTTCACTTTTGTGCATTGATTATGTTCCTATTTTCCACATCCTCTCACAGCTCAGGCTTGTTTTAAGTGTCTTGGGCATCAGCTCCTTCTTTCTGCCACTGCTACTCCTATACTTCATCCACCTGTGATTTTTTCAGTGTCTAAGGAGGAATGGATTCCTGTTTTCCAGAGGCTCTTGGTAATGTAGCAATGGTAATAACAGAGGGCATTCACTCTGTCCATCACAGGCAGGGAGCCTTTGGTAACTGGGATCAGGAGCAGCCTCCTGTCTGCAGCCCTCCTGTGTGTCACACCTTTCATTTCAATGGGCAGCTCAGCAGAAAGCTGCTTTCCTGTCATGAACAGAGTAAGGCTTAATTCTTTTTCCCCGACATTGTCCAGAGTTTTCTTGGCTCTTACTGGGTTTCAGGAGTATAGCAGATCTTGGCAGAGGTGCCCGGTGGTTTTTGTTATGTTTAAATACGCAGTGGTAGTGCAAGACAAATAATTCAGGATTTCGGTAATTGGCGCTTATGTCTTGCGATTTGCTTAATCCGTTTAAGAACTGATCCAGTTGTGGCTGACCATGTGTGCCAGGAAGGAGAGTTTCTCTCTCAGCTGTGCTGATTCTGGAGCAGCACTGCCTCATCTGGGAAACTGCAGCTCAGAACATAATTCCTTAATGTCAGCTCTGCTTGGGCTCCCAGGAGCAGCCTGCACGTTCCCTGCTGTCCAGGGAGAGCCAGGGGTGTGTGTGACTCTGGGAGCCTCGTGTAGTGTAGCACCTCGTCCTTCCCTGTGCTCAGTGCCTGGCACTGACACCAGCGGCCAGTAATTGGGTCGTAAAATGAAAGTTGAGAGGGAAGGCACCAGGGAAAGTGTAATCTGACACTGTTGTGTTGAGCTGCCTGCAGGAAAAGTCAGCGTTTGTTTACTCTGGGGGGAAGGAATAACAGGAGATCATTTTTTAGGAAATAACCCACCTGTGTAGTTTGTTTTACCTGCACGTACAGGTTTGCAATAGGAAAACCACCCCCCCATACACACACATCAATTAGGGGTTTTTTTTCCGTGGTTACAGTGCAATATTCTTGATTAAGAAAATATCAGTGAAAATATCGGAGCCAGATTGCAGAGATCCACTGCAAAAGTATAGTCAGTTGCCATTATTAGCAAGTGAAAAGTGGAACTTTAGTCATGCTTGGGAAGTGCTGCTGAAAATATTTTGCTTAAGAAAGAAGTGGTGACAGTGGCAAGTGGCGGAATTTCTGAAAGTTTATATAAATGAAGAGAGTTTTATTGCAGTTAAGAAAGAAAGAAAGATTGCTGAAACTTTCCAGCTAAGAATTTTAGTAATCATATCATCAAATTATAGAGGAATATCATAAAAGGTTCATTGTAGCTTTATTCATGAGAATGAGGCCAGGGAGTTGATAAGCATTAGGTGCAGAGAGACATCTATGATGGTAATTAGTACTTTAAGGTTGTAGTTCAGAGCAGTTAAATGTGCTTTGTTCCAATTAATATAATTGTGTTTTGCTCCTAGTTTTTGGGGGTTTTAAAAAATAATGAACAATACTTTCATGAACACAAATCCTCTTTGGTTTTTTGGGGTCCTTTTCATTTTTAAAGCCTTTGGTGAAAGTACAGTTCAGAAGAGTTTTCTCTCCAGGTGATTTCCTGTAGCTCTCTGGGAAGGCAGCAGTGTTTTCTGCTCTTGTATTTTCCTGTTGGTGTGGGCAGCTCTTGTATTTGTGCTGGGAAATGTGGTGCTGTGTGAGCCAGACAGTCTGGACCACTCCTGGAGCAGTTTTCCAGGACTTGGCAGCAAAGGCACATCACATCTCAAGTGCTGGGTTTAAGTACTACCTCAGGAAAATTGGCTTAATTCATGCCCAGTTTTTCACTTTGTTTACCAGAGTGGCTGCTGAGCGCTCAGTGGAGGTGGTGCCCTCTTGAGAGCCTGGCATTTGGCTTTGCCGGGTGGGTTTCTCCCATCTCGCAGGTGCCTTTGGCCTTTAGCTGTCAGGATCGGCAGGTTTGGGCCAGCGGCCGTGTCCCCAAGGCCTGGGTTCCCTGTCCCCCAAACCACTGCTGGCACATGTTCCACATGGTGTTCCCATGAGCACCCTGCACAGCCACTCTCGTCTCGTTCCGTGTTACCCAGCAGGGCTGCAGTGATTCGGAAAGTTTAGAAATAACATGGCTGTAATATATTTCATATAAATGTCAAGAGAAGATGGGCTCTGAACCTCAGCAGGGTTTCCACCTGGATAATAATTTAGGCACATAGCTGTGTGCTGGAGCACGGCACAGCGTGGCTGTGGTCTGAGGAAGGTGTGTGTCTGGTTTACTTTAAGGCCACCAAAATCCAGTTACATTTACCGTAGGGATCGTGTCTGCCTGCTCTGAAATGAAGCAATATCTGGGTTGGAATGCAGCATCTCTTTAAACAGTGCCCAGAAATAGTACGCAACAATTTTCAGGTCAGGAAGCTGGGAACATCCTGATCATCTCAAAATGCCAAGGGAACTGTAGGTGGGTGGAGTGTTATTTCCCAGCTGGTGTCTGGCCAGGGAGCCAAAGCACCTCTGAGAGCTCTGTACCCACAGTGCTCCAGCCTCAGCCCGGGCTGGCAGCTGGCAGCAGGACGGGTCCTGGGGGCCTGCTCCTCTTGTCACAGCTTGTCACTGTCCCTGTCCAGTGCTTCGGTTTGGGGCAGCCATGGCTCTGGTCTGTGGGTCTTGCTGGTTCCCAGGCCAAAGTGGTCACGTTTTCATCCAGGGGCGTTCCATGGGAACCCCTTTGAGATCATTCCCAACCTTAGGAAATTCTCAGGCGCTTTCAGGAGTTTGTTCTGCAGTGTTGGTGATCAGTTGTTGGTCCAGGTTAGGAAACAGGCAAGAGAAGTCCAGGAGCAGGGCTGCTGGGAGAGCTGTCCTGATGATGTTGCTCTAAGGAAACAGCAGAGAAGCACAGCATTGCAGCTTGCCTGGTGCTGCATGGCAGCAGCAGAGCCTTTCCTTGGGAGAGCTGCATGTGCTCCCAGGAGCTTGTGTGCACATTTGGGGGGGCTTAATAGTGCTTTGCACATGGCTAAATGTCTTGTCCCTGTGAGAGCTGCCCCCTCCTGCAGGTCCTTCACGCTGGTTGTGTGACCTTTTAGTCAAAGTCCTGACTAGCCTGTTGTACCTCTGCTGTTTTCCAGCTTCTCATTTCTGTTCAGGCTGGAATAAAGTGGAGTTGAGTTGCCTGTTGTAGTTGCTTGTGTGCTGAGCTATTACCCAACTGTAATGTCTGCTTCATCTTATGGGTGCACATCTGAGGTAATATTTACCTTTTATTCCAGAGCTGAAATGAGCAAGTCTCTAAGAGCTGAACTGTTAACTATTGACACTTTCCCTTCTGGAAAACAACAAGTTTCAGTGATTGAAATGAGCATCAATGCAACAGTTTATTCATACTTTTGTGTGGATCCAAGTAAAGCTGATGTGTGTGTGGCAACCCCAGGCTCAGCTAAATGTTCTGGTTTGCACTGAAGTGTCAATGGATGCTTTTCCTCTCTCTGCTGCTTTGGAGACTGAGGGTGTTTAGGGCACTGCAGCTTTATCCCAGGCTTTTCTTCCTGGCTTGCAGCTTGGACAGGCCCCAAGTTGCAGCCTAATTTTTACACACAATTGCCTTGGGAGTGTCACCTTGTCACCTCAGTCTCCTGAGATGAACAGTGAGTTGTTTCACATTCTGAGGTGTTTGGCATAATTGATAAAAAGCACCAATTTATAATTTCTAAAAGGCACCAGTTAGGAGGACAAGTGGTGATGCGATTCCCCCCCAGTCAAGCCCCTTCTCTGGAGCCCTCCGTTCAGCACTAGTTGTACTTTGTCCATGAAAATGTATCTTGAAGGGTTGTTCTCAGCCTTGATTCCCAGGAAGAACCAAGATAGTACTGGAGCCTTGTGCCTCCCGGGGCTTGGAGCTTTGGAGTTTGTTTTGTCTTTCTGCTTAGGAAAAGGCCATGGGAAAGTACTGGGAAATCTAGCTACTAATGTGATAGGTGACAGAGTTACAAATACGTGTGTGAAGAATACAGGGGGCAAACCCCAAACAGCATCATTATAATGAGAAATGGGAAAAAGAAGGCAGTGGAAAAGGTTCCTGTGGCTCATGAGGTGCCTTTGCTGGAAGCAGGAAGCCCCAAAGTGAGAATGCCTAAATTTTAGAGCTGTGGAGGCTTGCAAGAGAAAATTCTTTTCACAGATAAAAATACTAAATACTAATATTAATATACTAGCCTCCCCCCCTTTTCTTAGAGATGTATGTGCACAGTCAAGTGTTAGATAAAGACTGAGTTGTACAAGAGCCCTGGTTCTGGCAAAGGTGACCATATGCCTGCAGAATTAGATGAGGAGGTAATGCTGCTTACAGAGCTGGCTGGGACTCAGGGGTTTCCAGTTCCACTGTAAGCTACAAACATATTTTGTTGGTTCAAGTTCTTTAAGGCTGTTTCTAACCTCCCTGAACATATTCTGTATTCATGACTTGTGTTCTTCTTGAGCTAAAGGCTGCAAGAAGAGATGTAGCAGTAGGTGTGTATTTTCTTCAGAGCAGTTGTTCTTGGAGTGACTGTACTGAAGCAGGAGGTGGCGAGTACTTTGGATTTGCCAGTATTAAGGGGAAAACATGTTAATTCCCTAAAAACAGGGCATGCTACCAGGTTTTTCTAGTATTTGCTAGGAAGAAGGTTAATAGTCAGAACTCTGTAATGAAAAATCTACTCCCTGTTTTTTACTTAAAATTGGAAAAACCATGGTCTCCTTGGTGCTTTTTGTGTTGTTCTATAGCATCCAGCACAGGATGTGTCCACTCTGTGGGGATCACGAAATGTCATCCTCTCTTTGTAGTAGAAACAGAATTCTTATGAGGTTATCATAGAAAATATGAATTTTAATATTAAACTTAATGCTCTGCTATGAGAAATATGTAAACTTGGCTGTGCAGCAGCAGCATGCACTTCCTGGAATTCCGTGCATAGCGTGGTTATAAATAGGCAGCAGGTTATTTGGGAATCACTGGGGCTGTATCTGGTGTCACAAACAGGATCTGAGCAGAAACTGCATTCCCTGGTAGATGGCTGGCTTTGGAGGAACACATGTGGGCTCAGAAACCTGTTTGGAGTGTCACAAGAAATACTGTGCTAAGATAAATGAATCACAACAGCAAATCATGGGCAGCAGTAAGGGGACAGAAACCAGTGATTGCTAAAATAATGGTACTTGACCATCTTTATTTCGGGCTCATTGTGACTAGATTGATAGTTATTACTTGTTTGCTTTTCTGATGTAAGTTTGCTTTCTGTGTGACAGACCAGAGACGACTTCCTGGGCCAGGTGGATGTGCCGCTCAGTCACCTGCCGGTAAGCACCACACCTCTGGAACCCCTGGGGCTGTGAACAGTTGATTCTCCAGAGCAAGAGCTCCCAGCAGAGCTCAAAATAAACTCCTGTGGACAGCCAAGCCTCACCTGCGCAGGGACAGGGAGCTGCATCAGCTGTGCATGGAAGGGATGCACTTCCTGTGCCACAAAAGCTCCATGAGAGCAGGTTTGCTTCAGCACATGCATGAAAAGCCAAAAGGCTGCCAGAGCTGTGTCATCTGCTCATTATTTTAGCTGAAATTGAGCTCTTTGCCAACAGTAAGAGTTCAATAGCAATCAATTGAAACTAATGGACACAGGGTTTGAATCATTTTATTGTCAATAGACATTTGAGGTGTTTGGTTTGAAGGTGGTAATGTTTGTGTTTCTTATTTAATGGAGGAATTCAGTGTAAAGCTGGTTCTGTAATTCTGTAAAGCTCCAGTTGTCTGGTTTTCCCCCAGCAGCCAGGATTCTGCATGGGTTGCAAATTTAGATGCTAAATTAAGTGCAATTTCTATTTCTAGGTTTATAAACAGGAATAAATATATATGTGTATGTATATACAGTGATTGCAGTAGCCTTGGTACAAACATTTCTGATATTATATACTGTTTTGGATGACTAACATTGGCTGAATGTAGTTAATATTTTTTAAATGTTGTGCATGTTAATCTTAACATATGCCAGTTATGTCAGTTGAGCATAACTGGCTTTTTGTGTCTGATTTTGACTTCTTGCTATTGATGGATGTTACTGTAGGAGAAAAACTGCTCTGTAATGAGGTGCACTGTGAACTTGTTTAGACCTATCTGTTATGGTTGATCTGAGTGTGTGGGGTTATCAGCTGTAACAGCAGAGAGCTACCAGGGAAGGATCAGGAACCCCTTTGGTGACAAATGTGTGCTTCCCTTCTCGTGGGAGCTGTTGGCACCCCAGCTGTGCTGTGCAGGATTGCTTGCTGTGGGCTTGTTGGATATCTCCATTTATGTATCCTGGTGCACAGACATGAGAATAGCCCTGGTGGGACAGTGGGAAGAGTCCTTCCCCCTCAGACATTTTCCATGGCACAGCTGCTGTCTCAGAGCAGTCCCTCCCTCAGTGGCTGTGCCCTTGCAGGACCTCAGTGGGCACTGCCCCGCCTGCTCCTGCCCCGTTCCAGGGACAGTTACCTGTTGGGAAGGTGGGTGCACTCTGTGCATCTGCAGTCGTCCTTCCACTACCTTGGTAGGAGCCACTGGCATGTATTTATTAACAAATTAACAGTCAGCTTTCTCATCCTGCTGATTTGTGTGTCAAAGTCCTCATTTCTAATTACCATGGACAGAATTTGGGTAAATAATACAGCTCCTCAGTGGGAGCACTAAACAGCAGTGTGAGTCGTGCATGCCTTGGTGTCCTGGTGAGCTGTTCAAATCTGCCATCTCTGGGCAAAATGGGCAGAAATGTGTCTCTCCCAGAGGAAGTGGACACTGGGTCAGGCAGTGAAAGGGATGTGGCTGCCAAGCATAACGCAGCTCATGCTTTGAGTTCAGAATAGAGTTCTCCAGACAATCAGCAGGGGAAGTCTGTGTATGGATTCATCATCCTTTGCCCTTGGCACCTGAAATTCCTAGTTCTGTGCCCACAGCAGCTGTGTGTCTGCACAGCTGTGCAAAGGATGTGACTTACTTGGTAAGAAAGCTGAAGTTCTCAAGGAATAGAAAGTTTTCAAGATTCCAGGCTTTAGGTAACATAGGATTCAGTGGAAATCAGAGAAGTAATCTGTCAGCCTGATGTGTGAATGTTCTTTATGTGGCTGGAGTTGTGGGCAAGCCCTTTAATTTGCCATTTTTTCCACTGCTTACAGACTGAAGACCCAACCATGGAGAGGCCATACACATTTAAGGATTTCCTCCTCAGACCAAGAAGGTGAGAGGAAGGAGCTTTAAAACATTTGAGGACTTTAAAACATTTCTTACTTCATTATTTTTTATTTGCAATTATTTAAGGGTTCTTAAATGCAATGTACCTCCTTGTCTTGTAGCCACAAATCTCGTGTGAAGGGTTTCTTGAGACTGAAGATGGCGTATATGCCCAAAAATGGTGGCCAAGAGGAAGAAAACAGTGATCAGAGGGATGACTCTGAGGTAAGGCTGAATCCTCAAGGAAGGATTCAGGAATCATTGTAGAGTCAGCTGCACTTGGAGGATAAAGCCCTGGAAACAGAGTTGGCAGTTGCTTCTCTTTGGCACCAAGCCACCACCCAGCCACCTTTGGGAATCCCTCTGGCTAGACTGCTGGGGATTTAGCTCTTTTCTCCCTGGAACGAGGTGCACACTAAGCACAGAGCTCTTTGTCCTTGGTTCCCCAGCACGGCTGGGACGTGGTGGATCCCGGCGATGCCGCATCCCAGCGTCAGGAGGAGCTGCCGCCTCCCCCGCTGCCCCCGGGCTGGGAGGAGAAGGTGGACAACCTGGGCCGCACCTACTACGTGAACCACAACAACAGGAGCACCCAGTGGCACCGGCCCAGCCTCGTGTAAGCAGCTGGGGCTGCGCGGGAGGGAGAGCCAGGCTGAGGCTCCAGTCAGAAAGGAAACGTGCTTGCTTTGTGCCTGGCAGAGACTTGCTTGCCCCCAGCAGATCACAGAGACACAGAGTGCTCTGGGAAATTCCAGGAGCTCTGGGATGGCAGGGCACCTTAGAATGCACCTTACAATATTAGGAGACAGATAAGGAATTTTTCAATAATTTAACAGGGGTAAATTACTTTGTTTATAGAGACCGTTGAAGAGGTATGGGAAAAAAGTCAACTCTACCAAATTTTAATGAAGTTGAACAGATTAACTTTGAGGAGATCCTGGTTAGTATTCTGTGAATAGGCTTCATTCCCAGGCTGTGCTGTCAGAGAGCACATGTGGCAAAATCTTCTCAAAATTAGATTTAGAAAGCTGTGGCAGGCTTATATTTTACAGAGTGTGAATAACTGGCAGTGTTAGGAGTTATAGTGAGATCATGTATTTAACCCTGCACTGCCAAGACCACTGCTAAACCACGTCCAAGGAAGTGCTGGATGCCCCTTGCACTGGACACGTTCGAGGTTGGGCTCCACAGAGTGCTGGGTCATCTTGTCTAGGCCATGGTTTCCCTGCCAGCAGAGGTTGAACCAGATGACCCCTGAGGTCCTTCCCAACCTGGTGTTCTGTGATATTTGTGAAGTGCTTCCAGTTTTATTTTCTTTCAACTGAGGGGTTAAACAGTCTCCTAATTATGAAGCTTGATACATACATGAATAATCGAAAGCACTACTGAGGTTTTGAAGGCAATGGACAAAAGAGGGGGCTTGGTTTAACTTGGGCTCTTTTCTTGTTCTTTTGTCCTTCCTGTGCTGGGTTCCCCCTGCAGCGACGTGGGATCCGAGTCAGATAACAACATCAGGCAGATAAACCAAGAGGCAGCTCACAGGCGCTTCCGCTCTCGGCGCCACATCAGCGAGGATTTGGAGCCAGAGCCTGCGGAGAGTGGAGACATTCCTGAGGTATGCCCAAGCCTTGGGCTGAAGGAGCTGACTAAACCTGGAGCTAATTGCCACACGGCACAGCCAGTCGTGGGTTTACACGGCGTTTGTGGCAATTGCCTCGGGAAGATGCCAGCAGCACAATGGCACTGCAGCCAGAGGCACACTGCCAGGGTCCTGGGCAGCTGCAGCTGCCTGGTGCCCTGTGGAGAGCACTGAGTCCCATGTAGATGCTGGGAGAAACATTTATCATTCCAAATTGCTTGTCTTATGTACACTGATAGAAACACTTTCATATTCTGCTCTAAACAACAGTGGAATAAATGATAAAAAAAGGGGAAGTGGACTGGCTGTAACTGCCCTGTGCTTCATTTTTCTATAGTGCCTTGATTTAGGGTGAAGGGAAGGTGTTGTTTGTGTGTTGGGCACAGTGAGGTGATCACATAGAAGGCAAAGGGAAAGAAGACTTTGTCTGTATAAAATCTGAACTTAGTTTCTTCTCTTTCATTAGCCTTGGGAAACCATTTCAGAGGAGGCAAGTGCCAGTGGGGATTCCTTAAGCTTGTCACTGCCACCTCCTCCTGCATCTCCAGTGTCCCGGACCAGTCCTCAGGAGCTGTCTGAGGAGCTGAGCAGAAGACTCCAGGTCACTCCTGATTCCAATGGGGAACAACTCGGCTCTTTGATTGTATGTAATGTGTAACCCTTAAAGCTCTGTGCAGAAATGTGCTGTTCTTTGGCATAACCTGGATCACTTCATGCACAGGGAGCAACTGCTGGGCTCGGGAAACCCTGAGCATGCAGTTACAATTCCCTTCCAAAAAGCGTATCACAGCTTCACCAGCAAGCACTCTGCCTCAGACAGCAGAATTCCTCTGTTCAGATTTCAAGAGTTCTGTGTGAGTTTAACTTCAGACTCTGCTACTGTTAGACCTTTAGTGAAACAAAATAGATGAGAGTCAAGGGTATCGAGGTAGGAATTTCCAAAGGAAAAGGAAAAACAAAAAAATGGTCTCTCTATTTGTGTTATCCATTAGTCAGATACCATTAAAAAGTCAGGATAATGCATGTTCAAGTGGGGGAATGCTTTATGTCTCTTTGATTACAAAAATAATTGTAAATATTAAACAGAGCATCATGCTCTTACTTATTTTTTATTCTTAGTATGATGCTATCAAGGTACCTCTGCAGGTAGAGGTACCTTGATAAAGAGTTTTATCTTCAAGAGATAAGAAATACTTTTTGTTCTCATCAAACAGAATCTTGACCAGGTGTATTTTTCCCAAAAAGCCAGTGCAGTTGGGCTCTGACTGATGGGAGTGTCCCCTGGAGGTGGCTCAGCCAGTGACAGCTCTGAAGCTCTCCTGGATCTTCAGGGACACTTGGGCTTGTGCTGAGAGCTGCAGTTCTTGCAGCCCCCACTGGTTCTACTGCAGATGTGTCAGTGCTGTGTTTCCCTAAGCACTGCACTCCCTGGAGTGCCCAGCTGCACTGGTGGGGAGGAATTGCACTCTAGTGTCACACTTATTTAGGGGGGCTTTGTTTCTAGTTCAGTCATGAAGGATGTGTCATGGGAAAAGACACAACTAATTCAAAAGTTAGCAGCAAAGAGGAAGATTGAAACTGATTTTTATTTGTTTTTAAGAAATACCATAAATTTTTAGGTAAATGAATTTTTAAGACTTTGAGCTCTCATCCATAGTATTTGATTTTGGATATGTCTCTTAGTGCTTTATTTTTTTCAGTAATTCATGAGTTTGTTCATGTTGGCATTTCTCCTTTAGGAAAATGAATGAGCCCTTTTTATTTAGTATATAGGAAGTAGAGAAATGGGATATACCACTCTGTGGTAAAACAGAAGTAGGTAATTGTTTGCTATAAATTGCCTGTAATTACTGAATTTTCTCAATAAACATCGTGTTTTAAGACACCCTAACATGGAGACATCTTTCTATTTTCTTCCTTGCAGCAAAGAGAACCGTCTTCACGACTGAGGTCCTGCAGTGTGACAGACACAGTCGCTGAACAGTCCCAGCTATCCCTGGTAAGCCAGAGCTCCTTTTTGGGTGGACATTCTCTCATTCCGAGCCTTGGGTCAGCTCACTCAGGCACAGATCAGTGACCAAGGTGGGCATCTGGTTGTCCCAAGCCAAATTCATGTGAGCTAAAAAAGGAGGACATTCCTGAGACAGGAAGATGTTTGGAGACTGAGCAAGTCACCCTCTCCTCAGTTATTTACCACGCAAATTTAGGTTACTGCACTGCTGTGTGCACTCAGTGGAGAAACTCCTCCAAGGGGTGTTCCCAGCTGGGGGAGGAGAGGGCAGGAGAGCCAGCTCTACCTGGAGCTGCAGCCACAGGACTCTGACAGCAGACAGGTTTCTGTGGCCCAGAAGTTCATTTTACTTGCAATATATAAATCTCTGTAAAATCCCAAAGGTGTTTTGCCTGGTTGTAGAGAAAAGGAGGCAACTTCTGCAGGTTTATTTAAGGAGGTTGTTCAAACAGGAAAAGATACTAAGAAGTTTTGTAAAGAAAGCTTCTCTCTCCTGTCAGAACCAAGCACACTGTGCTCCAGCTGACAGGAAGTGGTGCCTCTCCTGCAGGATTGCAGAGGTGGCAGGTTTGTTCTCTCTGCCACCTCTCAGCAGTAGGTGCAGAGACCACTTAAAATAGGAGTGTGCAAGGTGTGCTTTTGAATAAGATTGGTTAGATTGCAAAAGAATCTTTCAAAAGATTATACTTTTCTTCCAAGAGTTTTTTCTTCATTTTTTAAAAGTTATATGTCCCATGTGAATCTGCAAATGGAAAACCTGTGCATTTGTTAGCAAAGTTGCTGTGTCTGTGTTGCTTGTTGTCTCTGCTTCTCTTGGGTGGACATTTCCAGAAACCACAGAGGATTTCTCGTGGCTGGATTTTCCCCTGCTGTAGCAGTTATTTAGTGCAGCTGCAGCAGTTATTTAGTGGGCCCTGGGTGGGTCCCAGTGCAGCCTCTGTGCCTGGCTGCAGGGACAAGGCTGCTGTGCTCTTCCTTGCTGTGTTCAGCACGCTGGGGCCAGGGGCTGGGCTGGGCTGGGCTGGGCTGGGGAGAGAGAGGCCTTTCTCCTGCTTCCTGATCTTCAAATCAGCACAGAGAGCACTGCCTTAAACACCCTCGTAGCTGAGCTTAAGCACATTTCATCCTTGCTGAGCTAATGATCATTTCTCTTCTGGCTGCTGGGTACATGTTCCTCCTAAATCCGGTGCTCCTCCAGGGTTCTGCCTTGGTTACCAGCAGCTGATGCCTTTCAGATTTGCTATTGCCCATCTAACTGCTCTCTCTTGGTAAATGTGGCTGATGCCTTGCTCCTAAAGATGTGACAGTAGCCTGTGGCCTTCTTCAGTAAATCTGTGTAACATGAATTATCATTTAACAGCAGAATGGTCCCTCTAGGAGAGCTCGTTCTTCAACTGTCACAGGGGGCGAGGAGCCAACGGTAATAAACTCTTTATCAAGCACTATCTTTAAATAAAACGGGGGGACATTTAGGTCTTGTACAATGAGGATTTTTTTTTTTTTTTTAAAGCAGCTATGTGTTGGATGAAATACAGCTATTGAATGAAAACTTAGATATTTTTGTCCCAAATTTTCTCAACATTTCTCCAAACTCTGCAATTGTACTCAAATACTGGCAAGGTTTAGGGACACAAATGTGATATTGAATTATGACAAAGCTGTGTATTAAGTAAATGCCATGTGCTCCTGAAAAATGAAAGCTACAGCAGCTAATTCTTTTAAAAGGGGTACTGGAAGCTGCAGTGATTAGAGACATCAAATCATTGTACATGTAACTGTGTTTGTATCCTGTATCTTCTTGTCTTCCCTTACTCTCCATTTAGACTAATTAATTTTAATTCTTAAAGTTGGTCTTAATTTGAGAGCCTTGGGGGTACAGTGATATAGCACAGAGCTCTTAATGGTCTTACTGAATGCCAGTTTCATTTTGCAGCAGTTCCTCAGCAGTCCAAGCAGTACAAGACTGTAGTTTGATCATCCCATAAAATCCTTGATATGCTTTGCTGAATGTGCAATACAAGGAAAGTGGGTTTAATCTATATTGAACTTTAATCTAATTATATATGTTGAACCTTTAACCTAATTAACTGCCAGTCTGGAGTTATTTGACAGAAATCATTTAGAGTAACTGTCATAAATGGCTTTTATGAATTTAGGCCCTCCTGCAGAATTAGTTTCAGAGAAAGAAATTTAATTTATACTTGGTATAAATTGCTATTTGCATCTGGGAAATAAATAAATCTTACTTCGGGTGTTGATGCATCATTCTGTTATACTGTCTATATTCACTGGTTTTTAATTTTAGAACCAGAGGAGCACACTTGCAAATAGCAAAGTCTAAATAAAATGCCTGACTCATTAGTAGTTAGTTAATTGTGCTAGGTGAACTTGCACAGTAGTGGTACTCCCTTGGAAGAGCATCTTGTCTTGATTTGACTTTTTAGAGCAAAATATTAATGTTTTGACTCATCATTAGTGCAGCCATACCAAGATGTTTTACCTCACCATGCTGCAGTGTCTAACCCCCCTTGTCTTTGTTCAGCATTTCCACCCAGAGCCCCAGGTCTGTGGAGGAGTTGGGACTCACACAGGATTCATGGTCTAAATCTTTGTCTTCAAAGGCTGCATTCTCTTGGCTCTGTGGGCACCTGGTGCTTGCAGACAAACAACCTGTCAGCAGTGAAAGCCTCTGCTCACCTTGGTTTTGCCTTCAGAATCCCTACAGAGCCCCTCCTTGGAGCAGGACCCACAGGCCCAGGCCCAGAAGCAGCGTCCTCATGCCTGAGCTGTACTGAGACCCTGTGGGGTGTTTGCACAGTGGCTGTCAGTGCCTGACCCCACACTGATGGATTGACAGCCACTGGCACAGCGTGGGCAAGGTGTTCTCCTTGCCTGCCAGCCCTGTGAAGCAGCACAGGGGAAATAGCCCTTGGCTCTCCAGGAGAGAAGGAAATGAGTCTGAGAAGGATTCTCATCTGGTCCTAGTGGAGTATGTCAGCCTCCTGACCCATCCCATATCTCTTCTCCTTTCCTGTCTCCATTATCCCTGCAGTTCTCCAGTTCCTTGTGGCAGCTGTGCTCTGCTCTTAAACAGCACCTGCACTGCCTATGGCAGTTGCTCTGCGAAGGGTCTGGCAGAGATGAAGCAGGAACAAGAATTAAGTTCATTTTCTTGCTGAAGCAAGGAGTATAGTGGGGAGGAAGAGAATGCATCGTGTCCTGGATTTCAGCAGGAGCCTCCAGAGGTCTTTTCTGTTTCTTGGCAAAACCCCAGAGCTTGTAGTGCATCAGCCTCTGAATTAGGCAGGTCCTTCATCCCACTTGGTTCCAGTTCTAGCTCATGTCTATGAACTCATGCTTGGTTGTTTTGGGGACAGGCAGGACACACAGGGACACAGTTCCTGTGGGCAACAGGACGTGACTCTTCCCTTACCTGTGTGCTTCTCTTAGAACAGGGAGCCTGTGGAGCTTTCACTAAAAGTTTTTGTCATGCTGAAGTTGAGGCTCCAGTGTGGGGTTTTCTGGTGGTGTTGGGACACAGAAGCCCTGAGTGCAGCATTTGTGACAGAGCAGAATGGTTAAAATTAACTTTCTAAACCCACAGTAGTTTCTGGCAACTGATTCAAGACACCCTGGGGTAAAGAAGAGAGCAGGGGGATCTTGACTGCATGGGTATTTAACTCTTACTTATCCATCCTGATAAAAGGAGGAAACCTCAGCCTTTTAAGGAAAACTCACTAAAACATAGAGTTCCTTTTTGTCATTATGTGTAACAAAATAGAATGTTTGTGGGCATATAAGCTTGTCTGTTTGCTGAATCTGTGTCAAACTGACCCAAAAGATCTCTTGGGAGAAAAAAAATATTTGATTCAAACGCACATGATAAAGAGCTTGAATTGAATTAAATCAAATCAGAAACTGGATTTTTCCATATGGTTGTTGTGATTAAGAAGAGTGTAAGTTAACAAGTTGCTGTTTTTTTTACAAACAACAGAGTTTTAAATGTTTTTTAGCTATTATAAAATAAGAATTCAATGATTTCTTGCCTGAGCAGCCTTCTGTGGCTTACGTGCACACCACGCCGGGCTTACCTTCGGGCTGGGAGGAGCGCAAGGACGCCAAGGGCCGCACCTACTACGTCAACCACAACAACCGGACCACAACGTGGACACGGCCCATCATGCAGGTACCGCTGCCTCCTGGAGCCAGCCTGGGCTGGGCTGAGGGTCAGTCAGCTGGGGCAGCTCCCAGAAATCCGAAATTTGGAGCAAATATCCTAAATTGTCACGATAATACAGAGAATCATAAAAAGCTGCAATAATTTAGGATGGTTTGGTTACTTCTTTTAATTATGTCAAGGTCCAGGTTAATGTGATTGCTGCAAGAGAAGGAGTTTCCAGAGATGCAGAAGAGCTCTTAAAAGGAGCCAGATGTGTTGTTTGAATTAAATGTGAAAGTCGGCTCGAGCCATTAATAGAACCATAGGTTCTTGGCCTTGCAGTGGAATTCCATTAAATGCCCTTTATGGCCTTTAAGGCAGTCTGGTTGAGAGCAGCCATCAGTTTTGTGTGTCCTGCGCGGGGGCAGTGTTGGTGACGTTGGTGACCTGGCTTTGCTCTGGACAGCTCGCCGAGGACGGGATGGTGGGGCCGGGCGCGAGCAGCAGCAACCACCTGAGCGAGCCGCAGATCCGGCGGCCGCGCAGCCTCAGCTCGCCCACCGTCACGCTGTCCGCGCCGCTCGAGGTGAGCCCCCTCAGACAGCGGGCCCTGCCTTGCTTCTGAGTGTCTTTCCAAATGCTGTGGGCTGGTGTGCACTGGGACGTGGTTAAATAGCTGAAGTGGCTCCCTACGCAATCAAAGCCTGTGCGTGTTTGACTTCTGGCGCTGTGGCTCAAACTCTTTCTCAGCTGCTCATGGCTGTGCTGAGGAGAGCCAGCTCTTCAGATTTCCTCTTTGTGCTTAAGAGGTTGAAGAGCTGTGGCTCACACAGCCTTGCACTTACAGGCTTTCTTGTAAATGAGATATATTGCCCCTGAAGCACAAAATACTGCTTTTGTCTTTTCCTTGGTAAAATGAAATATGGACACATCCAGGGCAGGTGCAGGGTAAGGTACAATCAGGTGTAAATACTGGGGGCATTGTCATTGCAGAGGAAGGCACAGAACACCGTGTCCTTTACAGCAAAGAACTGGGCATGTTAGAAGGCACAGATAGAGCTAATTAAGTTCTAGTAAATCAGTCCCAGCATTTAATTCTGTATGAATTACACCTGAATGAAAGCTGTTTGCTGTGAAGCCGAGTCGGGTTGGTTTTGCAGCCCGAGCGCACAGCGGTGCTGTTCCCTCTCCGCAGGGCATGAAGGACTCCCCGGTGCGCAGGGCGGTGAAGGACACCCTGTCCAACCCTCAGTCCCCACAGCCGTCCCCCTACAACTCGCCCAAGCCCCAGCACAAGGGGGCCCAGAGCTTCCTGCCCCCGGGCTGGGAGATGCGCATCGCCCCGAACGGCCGCCCCTTCTTCATCGACCACAACACCAAGACCACCACCTGGGTAAGGGTGCTCCAGCCAAGGCCCCCCGCTCCCACCCCTGCCTCTGCCCGCATGCCCCTGTTTCAGCAGGGCTGCTCTTTGTGCTTCCAAGAGCCAAAAACGTGCATGTGCATGTAAAAGCCCTTGTGGGGTGTGTCCTAAGAACAGGCCTGTGGTTTTTGAAGCATATCCCTGGACATAGCACACATTTAATGGAGTCAGGTCTTACATCACCCTAACTCACTCAGCACTGGAAAATTCATTGCACTGTAGAAATCCTAATAAGTCATGTTTTGTTTTATTGTCCGAAAAGACAAGAATAACTGTAACATAGGGGGATTTCCAGATGAGTCTGTGCCTGACTTTGTAGATCTGCCTTGATCTGTTGGATTTACAGTTGCATACCTGTGTTCCAGGAGGATCCACGGCTGAAGTTTCCGGTGCATTTGAGATCCAAAGCGTCTCTGAACCCCAATGATTTGGGCCCTCTTCCTGTAAGTGATGCTGTGCCTGTGTTCTGACCTACACCTCCTGTCCCAGGGCTCTGCTCTGCTCTGGGCACAGGCTGCTGCAGCTCTTCTTGGAGGCTCTGGAGCCCTGCTGTGCCCTGGGGCTTGCTCAGGCCCTCCAGAGCCAGCCCAGCCTCTGCTCATGGCATTTTTCTGTGCTACTGAAGTGTTGGGCTTTGCACACACTTACCTGGGCTGTGTCTGACTGTGCTTTTAGATAATCATAATCACTGCTTAGGAAAAACCAAGCAGATTGTGCCAAGCAAGCTCTGTCAGTGCACCAGCATATTCTAGCAATTAGAAATCAGAATAAATTTTGATTTTTCAATTAAACTCCCATCTTTTGCAGAGCAATTCATCAATTTAATGTCAGAAGTTTTGTCATACTTGTAATCAAAGTATAATGGGGATTTATAGACATGTCAAATGCAGAGCTTTGCTTTGTTTTTTAAAATACTCCCAGCCCTTAGAGGTAGAGAGTAATGTGTGAAAGCTGACACATTCCTGGTCACAGCAGCAGGAATGCTCTTTGGCTCTAGGAAACAGCTGTGCTCTTGCAGTGTCCAGGTACATGGGGCGTGTGTTAGCCTTGGAGGCACTGAAGGCCCAATTACAATTTGTTCTTTAACTGCAAGGGGCAAAACCTGCAGTGAAAGCAGGGTAGCCTGACCTGTCACTAGCAACAGATTGGTAGTAACAGATTTCACCTCAGTTAAACCTCCTGGTTTGGAGCGAGGTTGGGATGACTACAGAATTTAACAGGAGTTTCTCCAACAAGCTTGAAGTGAAATAATTTCTCCTCTGTGTTTTCTGGCAGCCCAGGCTGGCCAGCATTGCCTGTCCTACAGCCTGCCATCCGCTCTCCTTTCTGCACTGCGGGCGCCTGGGACATGAGAAAAGGGAACAGCTGAAAGGGGAAGCACTGAGGACTAGCTTAGGACATTCTTGTCCCACTGTACAGGGAGCCTGGGTTACACGTTTACAGTAAATAACCCACATGGCTCTCAGAAGTGGGAGCAGAAACTTTCAAACGAATCTGTGATCTGTTCTCTGTGATTGTTTGCTCACAGAGGAAATGGGTGGGAATCCTGAGGCAGGAGGTTTCCACCATAAAAAGTATTCCCTGCACGGGATGCAGTCACCTGTATAAGACCTAGGTGTGAGTCTGCCTGGACTTGTGGCCTTGCCATCGTGCATCTGGGCACTTGGGTTTCCTCCTCATAAGCATCTTTGAGACAAGTCCAGTAGGTGTGAGCAATGCCCTGCTTCAGGCTGTGGGAGACTGGAATTATTTCATTTACTCTCTCTTTTCTTTGTTTTTATTTCCCATTTCCAGCCTGGCTGGGAGGAAAGAATACACCTGGATGGAAGAACATTTTATATAGACCATAGTAAGTAAGCACTCAGGTACTAGAGCAAATAGACAAAGGGAGGTACTAAGTATTGAAGTGAAAGCTTTGTGATTTTACTCTTCATTTAGGAAGCCAGGTGTTGATATGTGGAGACATTGATACCAGAGACTTAGTGCCCTCCTACGGTACTGTACATTCACTGGAAGCTTGCTTTAATTGGCTCATCAAGCTTTGTCCCTCTCTGACTTGTGAAGCATTAACATTTCCTCTCTGTGGTTTATTTTGTTCTTGTTGATATTTTGGAGTTGTTGTTGTTGTTGTTGATGATCCCATGGCTTATTTGCACTTAATAAATTAAAATATAAACTAGGAATAGAAAATAAGATGAGAAAAGATCCTGTAGCCACAGCTCCACATATAGGCAGTGGAGCAATTAGCATTGAGAAGTACTTTCTTCTGCTTTCAGGTCTGTGGCAGTGCTGATTCTGATCTTATTTCCTATTTAGAGCATGTGAAACTGCACCAGCCCATTAATATTCTCCAGTTCTGTTAGTGGAGTTTTAGTGTAAGTGATGTTTCTTTGTAGATTTGTCTTCCTAGAGCATCTCAGAACTGCTGTGTGAGTTTTGTTGGTGTTTGGAAACAAAGCAGCCCACAAAGGCTGGCTGGGTCTTCTTATAATAAGACATTTCTTCACAGCCACAGCAAACTCTCATAACCATCAGAGGAGCGTGCACAGAGAGTTAAAACCTAAACTTACCCATGTTTGACAGAATTAGGTTTGTCCCTCAGTACCACTGACTCCCACGCTCATCCTTAGAGATGACAGTATTAAGTCATTATTAAAAGACTGCCTTTAAAGCAATAGCAGTTTTGAAATGGTGTAAATACTTTCAACTAAACATTAGAAATAATACACTTGTCAAGCACCTGATGAACCTCTTCCAAACTTCAGTACAGAGTTATTATCCTTTATCCTTTCTGTAATTGTTTTTCCCAACAGAGATCTGGAAATATAACTATGGCCAATGATTCTAAACTGCTGCCACAAAGGAGTCACAGGATAAAGCTGTGCCATTTAAAACATCTGTGTAACTGCTGAGCCTCCCAGTCTCTCTTAAAACTCTTCCATTTTTCAGTCTCCTGAAGCTATTTGAGCATGTGTTAGTCCCTAAAATGGAATGTTAAAGTCATATATTAATTAGAATTCCTCAAAGAATTTGTAACTGTTAGGAAGCAAAATTTATGTGCATCTGAATTCTCCCTCTAGTCTCTTTTGAGCTGAGTGGATTTAGCTTCTTATATAGCATTTTTCACAAAAGTTTAGGCAAGCTTTGGAAGCTTTTGGTAATGCTGCCTGTTTCCAGCAGAGGTCCCTTTGGTCCCAGCCTGAGCCCTGCTGTGGTGGCTGGGCTGGGGGGCCTGGAGGGCCAGGGGCTGTGCCACTGCCAGCACACAAAACCAGCAGGACAAGTCTGGCAGAGTCAGCTGCTGGGCATGTCCTGCTTCCCTGCTATGTTTTGTACCTCTGCTGCATAGTTCTCCAGCGCTGTTTGTCCTATTTTTGAAATGTTTTTCTCATCCCTGGAAGAAACTGCCCAAGTCCCCTGCAGCCAGCACAGCCCCTCTGCTGTGCACAGGGAGCAGGGCACTGAGCACTGGTGCAGCACAGCAGTGTGACTGGTGCCAGGGTGTGACAGTGAGCCCCTTTCCCTGCTCTCTGGGCCCATGGACACACTGGTGTTCCCTGCACACTGCTGGGAGCCCCCAGGCACGTGCTGTTGGAAGGGATCAGAAGGGAAAACAGCCATTCTGCAACCGTTTTCTGAAGCAGTGATTCACAGACTGGGAGGATAGATCCATTGAATGGGCTCCCCTCAAAGTCTGTCCACATCCACCTGCACACGGTGGTATTCACCATAAGCATCAGTGATTTACACAAGGAATTAGAGGGAAGCACTCCTTAGTTCAGCAGGAAGCAGGAAGGGGGAGAGGGGCTCACTGGAATGGGATGGGAACTCAGAGTGAGTCTGGCAAATGGCCCTGCAGTGTGCAGGAACGGGCTGTGTAAGGAGAACTGCAAAGTGTTACTCAGAATGGCAGTAATTAGCAGAATTTGGGTTGAAAAGGGCATGAAAAATACCATCACCTGGTCATGAGCTATCTCACCCTGTGATGTATTGACAGGAGTGCCTAAATCCAACCTGGAGTAGCCCTTCTGATGCCATCAGCACTGGGGATGTCTGGCTGTGAGAGTTCTGTGTCTGGCAGGGGGTCCCAGACTTCAGGGAAATAGTGCCCCCATTGGAAAGGCAGGGAGAAGAGGGAATCCTCAAAGGCCTGGTTTATGACAGAGAATTGTATTGGTGGGAAGAGTCAAATTTTTGAAATTTTTGAAAATGTTGAGACTTTTGAAAATGTTCTTCAAAAAGAATGAGTTTGTTATCCACGTCCACTTGGGATAGGACAGAGAATCCTGAGCTACAGTTCCAGGTGAAGTGGTTCATGCCAGAGCCTTGTAGCCCTGGAGTCCCTGTAAGAAAAAAGAAAAAGAAAGTTAGACTGAGATTCATTGGTGTCATTGCACACCCTGAAGTACAGAGAGCAAAGAGCTGACACATTGTCAGTCATTTCCACTCGTGTTACCTCTGATTCCACAGAAAACTGGCACTGTGGTTTGTGGCTGCTGGTGTCAAGAAGGTCACCAGAGAACTTTGTAGAAGGGAATTCCAGTGTAGGGGTTGAAAAAGGAAAGGGTTGGGCTGCGTGTCCACCTTGGCAGCAGCTCTGCTCCGTGCATCTCTGGGGTCTCTGGAGCTCAGGCTGGCAGCCCTCCAGCATTCCCATCAGTGATAAATAGCTTGAATCTGTGAAGGGAAATAAAATAGTATTTTACTATTTAATTAACTGATAGATCAAATGTCTTGAAATGTGCTTGCAATCATTTAGAATTTTCTCCAGTTAACATTTGCTGAATGACACCTTTCAGATCCCACTCCCTCTTAAACCAGCTTGGGATGCAAACTTGCAGGGCTTTTCCAGTTCCAGAGACATGGAGAATGCAATCTTGATTCCTGATAGCCAGTTCCTAACCCAGAGCAGTGTCTGTAACAAGCAGAGGGATGGCAGGCCAAGGGTGACCAACACCTCGCCCCTGCAGGTGGCACCTGGGATGGGGTTTGGAGCATTGTCTTATTGTTGCAACACCATTGTTCTGTTGTGATTCTGTCGTGTTCAGAATCTTGGGAGGAGCAGCTGTCTGGAGGCAGGGAAGGGGAGTCCCACCAAGGTCCTGTAGAACCTTTCCTGTCATCCTCCTGTGCTCTTCAAAGCTGTAGATGGAAAGAACTGTTGTGCCACTGCCAGCATCTCCACTGGTCATAACTGGGTGATTTGCTTGCACCAAAACAGGACAGTTCTGCCTCCTTTTACCTTCTCATTAAATCAGAGTCTAGGAAAAATGTTATTCCCTCCAAAATTAGAAGTATGATACTTCAGCTGTCTAGGCACAATTTCCAAACAGTAACCCAGGGTGTCACTGCCAAAAGTTCTGGGTTCCTTTACCTGTCAGGCTGTGTATCTCCAGTCCCAGCCCATGTTCAAATGAAAAGTTCACTCACTCCTGCAGATGTTGCCATCAAAGCAGTGCAAGTTCCCTGGGTTCTGGGGTAGTTCTGTGTTTTTGAGTGAATGTTTTCAACTAAACAGTGTGTTGGAGCTGGGGAGGGTGGGGAGACACAAGCCTTTGCTAACCCTGACAGACCTGAGCAGTGCTAGGGAGAAACAAACAACAGGAATTCACAGTGTGGTACCAGAGAAGCCATTGGATCATTCCTTTTGTTATTTGCAGATAATAAAATCACGCAGTGGGAAGACCCCAGGCTGCAGAACCCAGCCATCACGGGCCCAGTAAGTACCCATGAAATGACCCCACCCAGCTGGGGCAGCAGCAGCCCTGCCTGCTCCCCAGATCAGCGTGGGCAGCCCGGGAGCAGGAGCTCTGCCAGTCCACATGCTAAGGCAGCATTCCCTAAAGGGAACGTCACACCAGGTTCTGGGCAGCCTCCCAGCTTGTCCAGGTTTGGGGATGGCTCTGGAGAAGTGCTCCCATGTACCCATTACCTGGGTCATTACTGACAGTAGGATTTTACTGAGCTGACACACCGTTCTGTTTATTTTGGGATCTCTAGGCAATGAAAAGCTCTTCACACTTGAGAGGAGACAGGTGGGCCTATGTAGATTCAAAGTGGGGAAAAAAAAGGCAAAAAATGGGTCTGTCTGTTTAAGAGGCATAAAGCTTCCTGCAGAGGTTTAAGAATATCAGCCTTAGAAAAAAATAAACACAGCATTTTACTGCATTGTCAAATATTTAAAATATCAAAGAGTGATTCTTTGACTTTTTCTGCTGGGTTATGCCATTTTATGCCACTTTATGGTATTCTGAGTGATCAGACTTCCAATCCCAAGATGTTTCCTGGTGCCAGGAGTACCTTTTTATTCTGCAGAAGTCCTTGGAACCTTTAAGAGTTTCAGGACACAGCAGATGAGCCTGCTGCACAGTTAAATGCCAATTGCTTAGTAATAATACCAATAATAATCACTTTTTGACCATAGTTGCTTTTGGAGGGATTTACTCATTTATCAGGCATTTAGAACTGGAGATCCTCACACACGGCGCTGTGCAAATTGCTAACAGGCCTCTCTCCAGAAGTGCTGAGCATAAATGAGAGAGACTATTTGAGAAAGTTTGTTTGAAAGAAATGAAATTATCATCCTCGAGCGACTGACAATGGTTGGTTTGTTGGTTTTGAGGGAAAGCAGGAGCTGAAGAATTTCACACAAGCACTAAGGATTCGTCTGAATGCTTTCAATAATATTTCTGGTGCCATGACAAACAGAATTACTTTAACTGCTTTTCACGTAGTGTTTAAGTAAAGGAAACACAGAAATATTTAATGGCTGTAGTAAAGTCATCTTATCAGCAGTAAAATGATGAGAGTAAAGTGACGTCGTTTTGTGGGATTTTAAATCCCCTGGCTGCCGTCCCTCGTGGGTGGGTTCAGGGGGGCCCACAGCACGAGGTGTGGGTAGCAGGGCTGCAATCCTGTGCAATGCTGTGGGTGCCCCAGAAGCAGGAATGACGTGTGCTCCCGCTGCTCCCCGCAGGCAGTGCCGTACTCCAGGGAGTTCAAGCAGAAATACGACTATTTCCGCAAGAAGTTGAAGAAACCTGTGAGTAGAACCAGCTCGGGGGCTGCAGGGCACACTGCCACCTTACTCCCTTGTGCTGCTCGAGAAGGGCTCACGTAGCAGCCAGAACACGAAGCAAAGTTTGAATTTGATGGCTTTCTCAACAAAAAGCTTTTCTAAGTCTTTAAGACTCATATTTTTCTAGATAAATGCAAAAGCCCTTAAAATAGAGCACAGTCAGTTTTCTCCTTTTTTGTTTTGTTTGTTTTGATACTTTTCTTGTCATTTTCATCAAATATTTACCATAGAAGTCTGCAGCACTGTTCTGGAACTGGCCCAGTTTCCCCCATGCTCTCAGCCTGTGGGCTGAGAGAGCACTGGGCAATAAAACCATGGGGTACTGGAGCACCAGGTTTCTGAGCTGTCACTGAGCTGCTAGCAACCAGTAATTTGCTCAAAGACTTATTTCTTGAGACTAACAAGAATAATCTGATCTTCTTTCACACAGGCTGACATACCCAACAGATTTGAGATGAAATTACACAGAAATAACATTTTTGAGGAGTCCTACAGAAGAATCATGTCTGTGAAGAGACCTGATGTACTAAAAGCCAGACTCTGGATTGAATTTGAGTCAGAAAAAGGACTTGACTACGGAGGTGTGGCCAGAGAATGGTTTTTTCTCTTGTCCAAGGAGATGTTTAACCCTTACTATGGTCTCTTTGAATACTCAGCAACGTAAGTGTCCATTAAATATTTGTATTCTCAAGGGATATTCATTACATTTTGCAAAAGAGGCAAAGTTGCTCTGGGCAGGAGTAGCTCCTCCTTCCCAGGGTGCCCTGGGCAGCCACACTGCCCTGCTCCTGCTGCCCTTCAGCGAGCCTCTGGAATTCTCCTTGAGAACCCAGAAAACATTTCCATTGCTCAGACAATATCCAGGGCAGCAGAACTGCGGTTGTTGAGGCCAGGAATGGTGAAGGGAGCAGTGTCACAGAAAAGGCTCTTTGCTCCGGTGCCCAGTCGCAGCGCTGGGACATAGCTGTGTGCACAGCAGGAGCCCCCCAGCGCTGTAAAATGGGGGCTGCCCAGCTTTGCAACCCTGGAGCAATCCGTCAGTGCAAGGGGAGAGGGCGTCTCTTGCTCACAGTGGGTTTGGTTTGCTGCTGGCTCAGCCCTTCAGCCCTCAGTGGCTCCGTGGTGGGACAGACTGGAAAGGACTCGGACACAGCCCCAAGTGCTGTTGGAGGGACATGCCCCTAGGCACAAGTTATTTATTAACATTTCTGAGTGTGTGCGCATTTACAGACTTGGTTCTTTAGCTGTTTTTTTTCTTTCCCCAAAAAAGGGACAACTACACACTTCAGATTAATCCTAATTCAGGTCTCTGTAACGAAGACCACCTGTCGTACTTCACGTTCATTGGCCGCGTGGCCGGCCTGGCCGTGTACCACGGGAAGCTGCTGGACGGTGAGTCCTGCTCCTGCTCTCTGCCTGTGGGGAGGGAAGTGCACCTGCCCGAGGGCAGCCTGGGACTGGCACTGATGAGACTTACATGGTGATTCACAAAATGACAGTGCCTTACTCAGCAAAGGTCTGTTCCTTTCTCTGCTGGAACCAGCATGAGCACTGTTCCTCGAGGAGAAGCATGGAATTTGGATCAGTCATTTCTGTGCAAACCTGCAGCCAGACTAAGGGGGTCAACTGCATATATTGATATGTAAAATTATTTTGATATGTAAAATTGTTGCTGAAGGATTTAATTACCATTTCTGCTGTATTTTGAAATCTCACACCAGGCAGACATTACTTATCAGATTTTCCTGAGCCCTGGTGCAGAAAAAGAAGCAGAGGAATCCTGAGCAGAAGAAGCTCAGCAGCCTGGTTTTCAGGCAGCTCCTTGGAGAGAGGAGCAGTGATTTTAAGTGCCCTGAGCTCAATTCCCCAGCTCTCTCTGCCATTAATGTTAGGGTGGTCAGTGGAGTGTGGTAGTTAGTGGGTAATTGTAGAAACTGAAAAATTGGACTTTCTGTGCCTCAGCAAACCTGAGCTGCTATGATGCTGTTGCAGTTGCAGGACTGTGGCAGTCAGGAGGTAACAGGAAATGCCAGGGGTGTGCCCTCAAGCAGTCACACCTTTATGGAATGTGCAGGTGCAGAGCAGGGCACGTAACGCTCTCCTCTCTCTTGCAGGCTTCTTCATCAGGCCTTTCTACAAGATGATGCTGGGGAAGCCCATAACGCTGAAGGACATGGAATCAGTGGTAAGACCCCACTGAACTCGTGCCAGGGCTCACAGGCCCGTGGGTTTCTACAGCTCTGCTCTAATTGCCCATTTTCAAACTGCCTAATTGTGATCTGCCCTAGGACAGCGAATACTACAACTCTCTGAAGTGGATCCTGGAAAATGACCCTACAGAGCTGGATCTCATGTTCTGCATAGACGAGGAGAACTTTGGACAGGTGTGTAAAGGTTATTTACATCTTAGAAGTGCTTACTGCCAACAAGTACCTCAGCACTGAGCAGTCCCGTGGTGGTGGATGCACTGCTCAGCCTTCACCTCGCTGTGTTCCCAGCTGGGCCAGGGGCTGCCACGTTCCTGTCAGGGAGCCACACCATCTCTGGGACAAGCTGGATGTGCAGCTGAGTAAAACACTTGCAAGGAGGAGCAATAAAGGTGTCCCACAGTCCAGCTGGGACGTGGTGCAAGAACTAGGAAGAGTATTGAAGCCACAGAATAGAGAGGTTTTGTAATATACTGGTTGGCTTTGGCAGTTTCAATAGGTGATTTAGCTTCTTTTATTATAACAACTATTATAATTTTGTATATGTAAAGTATGTACTTAGTGGTTATATTTTATAGAAATATATAATTTTATTATTATAAATAATAATTATAATAAAACTATTAGTAAATAGCCAGCCTCTGCCAGTTTTCTGTCAGCACAAGTTTGTTCAAAAGTGTAAATCAATTTACTAATGATTTCCTGATACTGCTTGTAAAATGCTGCTCAGGGAGAGTGGGTTCCCAGATGTCCTCAAATAACCAGAGGTTTTTTGGTCCTCTGAAATCTAGACATATCAAGTGGACCTGAAGCCCAATGGGTCTGAAATCATGGTAACGAATGAAAACAAGCGGGAATACATTGAGTGAGTATCACCATGGAATGTGCCTGGGGTGAGACAGAGCACTTGTGCTGCAATTCCTGTCCTTTGTACTGCACAGGAGCATCAGGGGTCGCTGCAAACATCTGTTATCCTGGGTTATATCCAGTCAGACATAAGAACAAAGAGTAAATTGAATGACACGCTTTGTCCTCCTGAAATTCCCCCCCATGGAAACGTGCATCTCCAACCTGGCTCAAGTTTAGACGAGCCAGAAGGTGCTGTCCAGCCTGACCCTCATCCCACTGTCCTCCTCTGCCAGGCACAGACCAGAGCCAGGATTCCAGTGCCAGCATTCCTACCAAAAATTGGCCAAATCTGAAACTAGGTTTTATTTTCAGCTTTCTCAGTCCTTTCACCTACCAGGATGTAAAATGCTAAATTCACTTATATCTGCTGGCATTTTAAATCAGGGCCTTTTCCAAGGTGAAAGACATTAAAATTGATACATTAATGCAAATTGGGAATTCATTTCCAGTGCCTGGACCTGGACCAATTCATTCCATGCCTGGAACTGATTTTTTATGCCTGCACCTGTGAGGTGTTTGTGCTGTGGGTGACTGGCACTGAAAGCAGTGATGCTGCAGTTTATTTCTTGATTTATAGGCGAGATGCTGACAGCTCTCCTCCGAGCTTACAGACTTTGTTGGGAATTTTTAATTACTCAGTGCTCTGGAGGAATAGTGTCTGCTCACGTAGGAACCTACAGGAGCGAAAATATTCCCACTGTGATTTGGTCATAGTCATTGGGGGTTTTGGTTTGTTTCTTCAAAATTCCATCAGGCACCAGCCAATAAATTGGAACAACTGGTGAAAGCTCTTAGTTGCCTGAAGTTGCTGAAGTTGTAAATAACAAACTGAAAGCACTTGGAGTTGCTGAAACCTCTGAACACTTGGCTAAGGCCTGCTAATGAGTTTGTTTTTCTGATGGGGTTTGGTTTCTTTCTGCAGCCTGGTCATCCAGTGGCGGTTTGTCAACAGAGTGCAGAAACAAATGAATGCCTTTCTGGAGGTGAGGCTCTTTAGCTCCTTTCTTTCACAAAAGTAGGGATTTTTTTCTAACACAGATTTCTTGCCCACTGGTGTCTGTGTAAAGGGAGCAGGGAGGGAATGCAAATAGAATACTTATGTTTATGATTTTTCAGTTTCATCTTTTGTAAGAATATATCATCTTTCCCTTATGAGAATAAAGTCATTCTCTTTCAAGTTTAATTATTTGAGCTTGAAGTAATTTGGTCATTGATGTTTTCAATAAGGATTTATGTGGGATGAGAATTTTACCTTTGCTCTTTTTCTTTTTAGGGATTCACAGAACTGCTTCCTATTGATCTGATTAAAATTTTTGATGAAAATGAACTGGAGGTGAGTCAATTTGGTGCCCCAAGCTGACAGTTCTCTGACAGATGCTCCATGTTCTGGGCTCTTCAGTCATCCAGCCCTCTCCCTGAGGGAATGTGCAGCCACAGCTGCCTTGCTCAGAGTTGGAAATTAGATGTTTCTTCCTAATTAATAAATCTATTCATGACATGCAAAGAACTGCACTCAGGGAGGTGCTTGGGGGTGTGCCTCTGAAAGCAGCTTAGTGGATAAGTGCCATCATGCCTCTGCCAGTCACATTTGAGCCAAACACATGGAAGTTGCTGTCACGTTATATTCCAGTAGCTGGAATAGTCTGGGAAGAAGCTCTGACTCCCCTGTGTGTGCATAAATGACTGGAGGTCAGAGGCCTGAGGGGCAGTGCCACCTCGTCACCCCTGAGTGCAGGGAAGCACACACTCATTCACATCCCACCCTGCTCTTTCCCTGCAGTTACTGATGTGTGGCCTTGGCGATGTCGATGTCAATGACTGGAGACAACACACCATCTACAAAAATGGGTACTGCCCAAATCATCCTGTTATCCAGTGGTTCTGGAAGGTAAGGCTGGCACCACCTCTGACTGGTCCTGTAAGTGAAAGTTACTGCCCTTTTTTGCAATCATTTTTCTTCAAGAAAACTGCTAAGAAGGGGGTGTTGTGCTGGGGGGCAGGACCTGCTCCCACCTCGCTCAGGCGAGGGCAGCTGTAGCTTTTGCTGGAGCAGCAGCAATCCATTGTGTCCTGGGGGTTGGCTCACACAAAAGGTGCCTCGTGCTGGTTTGGGGGGCTCTTGGGGGCCGTCCAGGCCAGGGCGGGGTGTCCATGGTGGCCATTTGCCAACAGGCTGTTCTGCTGATGGACGCTGAGAAGCGGATCCGGCTCCTGCAGTTTGTGACCGGGACGTCACGCGTGCCTATGAACGGATTTGCTGAACTCTACGGTGAGCGCGGCGCGGCGCGGCGGGGGGAGCCCAGCCAGCCTCAGGCCTAAATGCTGATCTCTGAGCTGACTTCTGGGCGTTAGGCAAGCTCTGAAACCAGCTCACTGGGCTTGGAAAGAAAGAACCACGCTCACGTTCCTTTAATGTACCTGTTACAGGCGAAGAATCCAGCCCACAACCGATGCCAACATTTCACGTTAAAGATAATATTGAGGCAGTCTCTGTAGCAATTTCTGTTTCATACGGTTTTCATTTTCACCCAGGTTCAAATGGTCCTCAACTGTTTACAATAGAGCAGTGGGGAAGTCCTGATAAGCTGCCCCGGGCTCACACCTGGTAAGTCACCAAAGCATAAATTCCAGAGCTGCTCCTGCCAGAAGGGCCACGCTGCTGACCATGCTCAGCTCTGCATCAAACAGCATCTGATCCTGTGGGTCCCCAGTGCCTTCACAAACTGGGAAATTGAAGGATAGTATTTTATTTCCCACATCCTAGTAAGTGGATGTAATTAACTACAGCAAGTCAGACATTACCAAACAGCCATAGAAATCATTGGAGAATTCAAAACAAATGTAAGATTATAAGATAATTTAACCCTGGTTTATAGATATTGCAAATATTAAAGCATCCAGTACAAATTTGTCTTGCTCTGTCACATTTCAGGAATGTGGTTTTTTAAAGAAAAATGGTGCTGAATTGGAAAACTATCTTAGAGAGTATCAGTACAGACTTGGGGATCTTTCTGTGAAACTAATAATTCTATAGAATAATGAGCTTTAATTAAAAAAAAAAAACAAACTGAAAACAAAAGCACAAAACCTACCAAACACAATCAACAATACTACTCTGAACACACTCCAAAGTCAACCCATCCTCTTTGGGTTCCAGTTCTCTGCTAGCTTTTACCTTTGGAAGATTTTCTCTCGGATGTTTAATCTTTTTTTCCCTCCAGAGAGCAAAGGATCTGTCCTTTAAATCCAGAATATCTTTGCTGAGTTCAGGAAATCAGTCCTTTAACAGAGATTGCTTTCCATCATCTAAATACAGTGAGGGGCTTTCTGTTGGCTTTTTTCCTCTCCGAAGTGATTCTTACCAAATTCCTGCTTCCAGCTTTCCAAAGGAAGGCAGCACAGTTACTGGAGAGCTCACCCTGGGCAGGTGTGAGGCATGCAGGGAACACTGTGGACCACAAGCTGCATTCTTAATCAAGACCCCGAATTATTCAATCTTCTCTAAAAGTCTGCTTTTCCAGGGATTATGTGAGTGACTCTTTCCTTGTCCCTTGCAGCTTTAACCGCCTAGACTTACCTCTGTATGAATCTTTCGAGGACCTGCGGGAGAAGCTCCTCATGGCCGTGGAGAATGCCCAAGGGTTTGAAGGGGTGGATTAACTTGGCAGCACCTATTCCCTTCTCCAAGCACGTTCTGCTGGCTTTGGCACCTGCCCGAGGGACTCGGAGGGCTCGTGGCACGGCAGCTGCGCGGTGCTGGGCTCTGGAGCAGCCGCGGCAGCGCGGGGCCGAGCCCCGGGGCTGCCACGGGCACCTGGGGGGGCCTCGCTGATGCTCCCGCACCAGTTGTGAACTGATCACATTTCAGCAGGACTTACTCTATTTATGTTGTGCCTCTGTAGGCAAAGCCCTTAATAAATATTTTACACAATTTCTAATGGCAATGAACGGAATTAATAATTTTACAGGTATAGTATTACAACTCATGTTTACTTCTTAATTGATTTAAACATTTTCAGATTTTATTTCGTTACAATTAAATATCATATACTTGGAAAAATGAGCATTTTTCTTAATTTCATACCAGACTTTTTTTTTTCAAAGCACGTTGAGCCTTGTGTTCCTAAACCAGGAGAGTAGGAGAAAGCTGTTGGCAGCCTTCTCTCCACAGGCTGTCTCTCAAAAGCAACTCTCTTCATTAAGCACATCACTGTTGTTCTGTATCCAGAAGGATGGGCTGGATGTTGCATTTTTGTACAAGTGCTAGAAGAGTGTCGAGGCACAGCAGAGCCCTGACACAGCATGTCCAGGTCTCTGTTCTAGATCTCTGAAACTGCCTCCTTACTGCCAAGCTGTACGTGTGCTACAAAGCATCTGGGCTGGCATTTGGCCTTTGAGAACAGGCTGAGCCCTGTCATTCTCTCTGTACAGTGATTTGTTTTCCATCGTTTCTGCATTCCTATTTGCAATGGAGGCATTCCAAATGAAATCTGGCACTCTGGAACACAGCTCTGCTCTGGCTCCTGTTTGTGTGCATTTACTAATGAACCTAATTAACACTGGGGTTGTTCATTTCTAACAGCACCAACTCTGAAGGCACTTTCTGTACCACCGGGAAGGCAGACCTGGTTTGAGCATAAAGTGACTGGGATTTTACTCCTTCCCACTACACGTCCTTCTATGGTGAATTGGGCTGCTGCTGTGTAAAACCCCACCAGCTCTAGACCGGAGCCTGCAGACATGTTCCTCAGTAATTGTTTCTGTGATTCCTTTTTTACTTACAAAGATTTATTTAATATACACTGCTATCTAATCCATTTTGTTACCTGTGACATGTTGCATGCCTAATCTATAATGTCTGAGTTGCATCTGTTTTCTGGCAGATTAAAGGTGACAGATTTGTGCTTGCCCCAGTGCAGTGACATGGTGACAGCACTGCTGGAGCAGGGCTGGTTCCACTGACCTGCAGCTCTGCCCCAGCCTGCTCCCCAGCATCCAGGCAAGATGACACCGCTTACCAAAACAAACTTCCACCTCACTGCCAACAGTTTTTGAGCCCTAGCCTTACCTGTGTGTCCAGCCACACTGCGGAGCCTGGGACACAGGATCACCCAGCTGGGAAGAAGCCTCACTGCCAGTAGCATTCAGCAGTTATGGTCCCAATCCTGAGGAAGAGTAGGGCAGTGCTTGAATGCAGTTCAAGATTCCTTCTCTATTAAATATGCTTCCTGACATTCCTGCCTGCCTTTTTCCATCTGAGGAGCGAGTTGGAACGCAAGACAGTGGCTGGCACCAGAGTAGACAGGAATGTTGGACTGACTGCTTGGCTCTGGGGATAGAAGAGATAAATCCAGGTATTCCCACTGACCTGTACATTAAGCACAGCTACCACGGAGCCCCGGAGCGTCCCAGGAGGCAGGGCCGGGTGACAGCGGGGCGGGCCCCGGGCCGACACAGGTGCGCGGGGCGGGGCCGAGGTGATTTAATCCCGGCCCGGGGGCCAGGTGCTGGCTGTGAGCGCGGTGAGACTAGGAGCTCCTTGTCCCGGCTCACCAGGTGAGTCGTGGGGGCTTCGGCTTCCCCCCCTCTTCCCCTTCTGTCTTCTCCCGTATTCCTCGTCTTTGTCCCCGTTCCCTCTGTCTCCCAAAACTCCCCGCATCCCTCCCCCACCCCACCTAGCCCTCCTTTCTTCACCCCGTGTTCCCCTTTTTCCCTCTATTTCCCCCACCTTTACTCCGCCCTCCAAAAACCACCGCTCCTCTCCCCCCTCTACCACTCCTTTCTTCTCCCCGCATTCCTTCTCCCCCGTCCCTCTGCCCCCCAAAACATCCCTGCTCTCCTATTCTTCTTTTCTTCTCCCCGCATTCCTTTTCTTTCTGCCCCTTCCTCCCCCGTCCCTGTCCCCCCAGACTTGGGCAGACGGAGGCACGGAGTGTGGAGAGGAAGGAGAGCCGCAGGTGCCAGCGGGCAGGGCCCCACGAGCGCCTCTGAGGGGGCGGCGGTGCCGCTGCGGCCGGGGCCGGCACGGCGGGCCCCGCGCCCGCCCGCTGCAGGGAGGCGCCGTGCCCCGGCTCCCGCGGCCGCAGCGGGCCCGGAGCTCCGCTGGCACCGCAGCCCCGCGCCGGCCGCGGCCGCAGCGGCAGCGCCGGGCTCGCTCCCAGCGCCCGTCCCGGAGCGGCTCTCCCGATCCAGCCCCGGTCCCGCGGCGATGGCTGGGAGAAGCGGCTGTACCCAGCTCGCGCGGCAGGCACCGCTAGGACCGGGACCCGGATCCCCGGGCCCGGATCCCGGGCCCGCTCCCACCTGAGCGCCTCGGGCTCCGCGCAGCGGCGGCAGCAGCCCCGCTCCGATCTCCGGCAGCGCTCCGAGCCGAGCCGAGCCGCGCCGAGCCGAGCCGAGCCGAGCCGAGCCGAGCCGAGCCGAGCCGAGCCGCGCCGAGCCGAGCCGAGCCGAGCCGAGCCGAGCCGAGCCGAGCCGAGCCGAGCCCCCACCGCAGAGAGCGGAGCGGGCGCGGACCCGCCGGCATTTACGGGCGCGGGGGGCGGGGGGGAGGCGGGGCCCCGGGGGCGGGGCCTGCGCAGGTGTGAGGGGCGGGGCCTGCACAGGTGTGCAGGTGCGCGGGGCCCCAGGGCGGCTGCGCGGGGCGGGGCTTTGGGGTATTTAAGGCGCGCTGAGGGCACAGTGGAGCCATTTGCTCCTCGGCGTTCGGTGAGGCAGGTTGCGGCCGGGCCGCGCCCTATATTTCTTTTTCGCTGTATTTCTTATGCGTTTCTTTTCTTTTGTGTTTCTTTTTCTTTATACCTCTCCTTTCTACCCTCCCTTCCTCCCCTCCCCCACCCCCTACACCCTCCCCCCCCCTACCCCCCTCTCCCCCCTAGCCCTCCCCTCCCTCCCCCCCCGGGTGGCCCCCTCCTACCCGCCCCCCCATCCTACCTCTCTATTCTCCTACTCACCCCTACCCTATCCTCTCCCTCTTCCTTCCCCCCACCCCAGCTCCACCTGCCCCCTTTCCACGATACCTTCCGCCTCCTTCCCCTCAGCCTGCCTTCAATCCATCCTTTCCTTCTCCTTCCCTGCCTTCCCCCCAGCCCTCCTCCCCTGCTGTCCCGCACACCCCGACCTCTCCCCCCTGCCCTCTGTCCTTGTCACGTTCCCCTCAACCACCCCTCTGCTGCCCCATTCCCGTTCTCCATCCTCCGCTCTCCTCCTTTCCCCGCAGCCACGGGGCTCGGGGCGCCGGGCAATAATAAAGCCCCGAGGGCCGGAGCCCGGCGCCCCCCGCTGGGGTCCCCACACGGGGCCGGAGCCGCTGCGGGTCCCCCCATTCCGGTCCAACACACCGCCCGACACTGCCGGGGCTCCGGCCTGCCCAGCATCACACTGGGGGGGGTCGGGAGGGGATGCGG
Organism: Passer domesticus; assembly: GCF_036417665.1. Lineage (NCBI taxonomy): Eukaryota > Metazoa > Chordata > Aves > Passeriformes > Passeridae > Passer > Passer domesticus. Next base: position 477,683 of record NC_087512.1, read on the forward strand.
GTTGGGGGGACCCCTCCTTAGGAGGGGGTCCTGGGGGTGGGGGGGTAGTCGGGGGGTTTAGGAAGGGCCCCCTCATTAGGAGCGGGTCCTGGGGGGGGTTAGGCAGGGCCCCCTCCGGAGGAGGGGGGGCGGGGGAGGGGGCCGGGGCGGAGGGGGCGTTCCCCCTCCAGGCCCCGCCCCCTTCCCCGGACCCCCTCCCGGGGGACCCCCTCCTCTTGACCGGGGCCCGGGGGGGAGGGAGGGGGGCGGGTGGGGTGGGGGGGGGTAGGAGGGGAGGTGTTTTATTTTTTTTTTTTAGCTGTTTATTCACGCTGCGGAGTAATGTGACCCCCTCTGCTTCGCCCCCCCCCCCCCGGGACCCGGTCCGGAGGAGGGGTCCGGGGAAGGGGGCGGGGCCTGGAGGGGAAAACGCCCTCCGCCCCGCCCCCCTCCCCCGGACCCCCTCCCCACGAGGGGGCCCTGCCTACCCCCCCGACCCCCGCCCAAGGACCCCCTCCTGAGGAGGGGCTCCCCCTAACCCCCCACCCCAGGACCCCCTCCTCAGGAGGGGATCCTTCCTACCCCCCGCTCCCCCAGGACCCCCTCCAAACGAGGGGTCCCCGTGGGGAGCCGGAGCCCCGGCGGTGCCCGCGTTCACCCTCACGTGAAGCGCACGGGGACCCCGCCCGGGGCTCCAGCGGGGCCGGGGGCGCCGGGCTCCGGCCCTCTGGGCTTTATTATTGTCCGGCACCCCCAGCCCCGCGGCTGAGGGGAAACAGGGAAAGGGGGGACGGGAAGAGAGGAGCGACAGCAGGGGATGAGAAAGGGAAGGGAGGGAGGGAGGGGAAGGGAAAGGCCGGGATGGGGGAAGAGGGACCGTGGACAGAGGAGGGAGACAGGGGAATAGAAGGGAGTAGCGGGCTAGGGACAGGACAGGAATGAGTGGGGGGAGGTCGGGTTTGGGGGAAGAGGAGGGGAGGCTTTAGGGGAGAAAGAACAGAAATACGGGGAGGGGGAAGAAAAGGGGTAAAGGGGTTGGGGGAGGCCGAAAAGGGAGGGAAAGGAGTCGGCTTTGGAGAGACAAAGGTGGGAAAGGCACAGAAAGAAGGGGTTATAGAGAAGGCAGAAAAGAAGAAGAGAAAGAAGGAAGGGGAGAGGCGGGGACAGCAGGGGAGGCCGAGCGCCTCCTGGCCCGGGCTGCGGAGCCCGGACACAAAGCCGCCGACCCCAAGCTGCTCAGAGTGAGCAAATGGCGGCCGAGAGCATTTTCGGGAGTTAAATAACCTCGGCCCCGCCCCGCGCAGCCGCCCTGGGGCCCCGCGCACCTGAGCCCGCCCCGGGCCCCGCCCCACAGGGCTCTTCGGCTCACTTCGGCTGCACTCGGCTAAACTCGGATTGGTTCGGCTATAATCGGTTATACTCGGCTATAATCGGCTCTTCGGCCACACTCGGCTACTGTCGGCTCACGGCTGAACTCGACTATTTCCGGCCGCAGTCGTCTGGATTCGGCACTTCGGCGCAGCTCGGCTGGGCTGGGCCGAGCTCGGTGCCCTCGCTGCGTTCGGCGCAGCTCGGTTCGGCTCCCTCAGTACCTTACTACTCAATAGTTATTTTTGTAATTCATTATTCTTGAGACCATCATTCATGTTATTGATTTACTACTGCAGGTATAATTGTGTAAATATTATCCATGAGGTCACCACTGATGCTTAATTATCTACTACTTTACAATTAATTTTATAATTAATGAGTAATAAATAACTCATTATGTCATGTATAATTAATAATTCCTTAATTGTAAAATTATTACGTAAATAATAATTAATAATGACAATAATGATTAATAAATAATAGCCGAGTGCAGCCCGTAAATGCCGGCGGGTCCGCGCCCGCTCCGCTCTCTGCGGTGGGGACTCGGCTCGGCTCGGCTCGGCTCGGCTCGGCTCGGCTCGGCGCGGCTCGGCTCGGCGCGGCTCGGCTCGGCTCGGAGCGCTGCCGGAGATCGGAGCGGGGCTGCTGCCGCCGCTGCGCGGAGCCCGAGGCGCTCAGGTGGGAGCGGGCCCGGGATCCGGGCCCGGGGATCCGGGTCCCGGTCCTAGCGGTGCCTGCCGCGCGAGCTGGGTACAGCCGCTTCTCCCAGCCATCGCCGCGGGACCGGGGCTGGATCGGGAGAGCCGCTCCGGGACGGGCGCTGGGAGCGAGCCCGGTGCCAGCGGAGCTCCGGGCCCGCTGCGGCCGCGGGAGCCGGGGCACGGCGCCTCCCTGCAGCGGGCGGGCGCGGGGCCCGCCGTGCCGGCCCCGGCCGCAGCGGCACCGCCGCCCCCTCAGAGGCGCTCGTG